>NC_141542.1:126627500-126927500 GCF_021556685.1 Rattus norvegicus | reverse complement strand
TTAATGAATTAGGAAACTTCTAGATTCTCACACAACTCAGCTAGAAGAGTAAAACCCTAAAATATAGTTATCTTGACAGAGCAGTTTTAGTACCTACGTTTTTTAAGTGAACATTAGTATCCTGAGAAAAAATTTAAGCATTATTTTATACATAAAAGGAAAATAATCCTGTTATAATTCTCTGTTGTAGAACAGTGCTGTCATTCATTCTGAATTACTTATTTCTTAGAACCACTTGGTGGAGTTTCTTATATTAAACAGTGGTAAGATTCCCCATCTTGTATCTACATGTCTCTATGCATGTTACATATATGTATCAGACAAAAACTTAAAAAAATATATCAGGTTTTAGGTGGAATTTTATTGTTAGAATTTAGAGGGGGGGGAGAAAGAAAAGGAGACTACGTGGACCACACAAGGGTGATGAAAAATGAGACATTAGAAAATAAAACAAAGATCTTTAGAACATCTGTAGATGACCTAGAATTTTCACAGGCAACGTGAGCACTGACTTCCCAGTGTCACATAAAAATTTGGTGGCAGTTTTCCCAGATCATTAGTGTTTCTAGAACCCAGTCAGATCAGGTTCAACAATCAACCTCAAAACATCCAAAGACAAAAACTGCACAGAGCCTAGAACGACAGGATTTTGTCAGGTTCTCATTGCACTATCTCATCATCTGGGATATTCAGTAACTATGGATGAACCAAAGAATTCTGCTGGCTGTTGGTGCAAAAACATCCTTTGACTATAAGTGGTTTTTTTTATTTCCAAAGCTCCCAACACTGGAGACACCTTAAAACATCTCTGAGGAGACTCTCTAATGGAACTGGAGCTGTCTTACAGTGTCAGTGCTGTTAAGGCCATTATTCTTTCCTGTGAGTTCCTTGGCTTTCTTTTAGGATCAATGCAGCTTATGAAATTACAAAATAAAATTGAATTAATGTAGAGATCCTGGGAAATTAAACTTGTAACACATGGTTAATTTTTGTCTAAGGTTTTCTGTTTCCTTATAAATTCCACTAACCTCTTATACAAATTTAAACTAGACAAAAGAAAAGAAATCAGAACATGTTTACAATATGAAACTAAAAACAATGAAAAACTATCCAGGAGACAACTTCTTTTTTTTTCTTTTATTGGATATTTTCTTAATTTACATTTCAAATGTTATTTCATTTTCCAGTTTACCCTCAAGAAACCCCTATACCATATCCCTCTGCCTGCTTCTATGAGGGTGCTTCCCCAATCACCCACTTACTCCCTCCTCTCTGCCCTGGCATTCTCCTACACTGGGGCATAGAGCCTTCACAGGACCAAAGGACTCTTCTCCCATTAATGCCCAAAAAGGCCAGTTACCTACAGAAGCAGTTGGAGCCATCACTTGCTCCATGATTACTCTTTTGTAGGTGATTTAGTCCTTGGGAGTTCTGTGCTGTCTATGGTTTCTTGATATTGTAGTTCTTCCTGTGGGGTTTTTAAAATGGAGAACAAAATAATCAGAGGAGGTAGAGGGAGGGCAGGACCTAGGAAGGAGAGTGGAGGGGTGGTGGTGGTGGTGGCAGTATCAGGAATGGGAAGAGATAGAAATCCAGATGGCCAGGAAAATGAATAGAAATATGTAGCAGTGGGAGTGAATAACTGGGGGACCCACTAGAAAGTCCCAGACACTAGGCAAGTTACAGGTTCCCAGAACCCAAAGAGGATGACATTAGTGCTCTAAAACCTCAACAAAATGGGAGCGAGAAACTGTAGAGACAACCTCCAGAAGATAGGCATGACCTCCAGATGAAGGATGAGGTCACTCACCCATTTCAAAATTTTTAAGCCAGAATTGTGTCTGTCTAAAAGAAATGCAGGGACAAAAAAAGGAACAGAGCCTGAAGGAAAGGCCATGCAGAGACCATCCAACACAGGCATCCAACCCATCTGCAGACACCAAAACCTGACACTATTGCTGATCCTAAGAAGTGCTTGCTGACAGGAGCCTGGTTTAGCTGTCATCTGAGAGGCTCTGCCAGCACCTGACTAATACAAATGTATTAGTCATATGCATATGCATATGCTCACAGGCAACCATTGGACTGAGCCTGAGAACGCTAATGGAAGAGTTAAGGGAAGGACTAAAGGAGCTGAAGGGGATTGCAACACCACAGGAAGAACAACAATATCAAGTAACTGGAGCCCCCAGAGCTCCCGGAAATAAATCACCAATCAAAGTGTATGCATGGAGGGATCCATGGCTTCAGTTACATATGTAGTAGAGGATTGCTTTATCCAGAATCAGTGGTAGGAGATGATCTTGTCTTGTGGAGGCTTGATGCCCCAGAGTTGGGGGATGCTAAAATGGAGAGGCATGAGTGGGTAGGTAGGTGGAAGAATACTCTCATAGAGACAAGTGGGAGGTGAGAAAGGGGTAAGGGGTATGAGAAGGGGAGACCAGGAAAGTGGACAACGTTTGAAATATTAATAAATAAAATAACTGATAAAAACTAATAAAAATGAAAATAAATATACAAAATAAATATACAAAAAAAGAAAAGAAAAAGATGTGTGTAGGTAAATTTAACTTTAGTGCAATTTTTAAACAGTAGGACCCTTGGGGCATGTAACAACTATGTCATGAAAGTATAAGTGTCCCCCCTTAGAAAATCCAGTTCACAAACCATAATATTCTAATTTCTGGTGCCATACTCAAGCTTTGGCTGATGTTTTTAGGCTTATATCCAACACCACAGAAACAGGTTGTTTACATCACAATATGTCTCTTTCTGTGTCTTACTGATTTTTGTTTAGTCAGTTTTCTTTCCTTATTCCCTGGACATCATCATTCTGATTTTTGGACCTTTTTATTTTTCCATCATTAAATGTTATTTTACTTGATCCATAAAAAAAACCCTTCAGGTCCTTCTGTCCTATATTTAACTACTCCACTGGGACCCGGTTCTCAGACCAATGGTTGACCGCAAGCATCCCTCTCTGTATTTGTCATGCTCTGGCAGAGCCTCTCAGGTGACAGCTATATCAGGCTTCTGTCAGCATGTCCTTCTTGGCATCTGCAATAGTGTCTTGGTTTGGCTACTGTATATAAGATGTACCCCCATCCTCTGGATGATCTTTCCTTCTGTATCTGCTCCATATTTTGTCTCTGTATTAGCTCCTGTATTTTTCCCCCTTCTAAGAAGGACTGAAGCATCTACACTTTGGTATTCCTTCTTCTTGAGCTTCATGTGGTCTGTGAATTGTATTTTGGGTATTCCAGCTTTTAGGCTAATATACACTTATCAGTGAGTACATACCATGTGTGTTCTTTGTGCTTGTGTTACATCACTCAGGATGATATTTTCTACTTCTATCCATTTGCCTAAGAATTTCATGAAGTCACTGTTTTTAATACTGAGTAGTAAATGAACCACATATTTGTATCTGTTCCTTCATTGAAGAACATCTAGGTTCTTTCCAGCTTCTGGCTATTATTAAAAGGCTGATATGGACATTGTGGAGCATGTGCCCTTATTATATGTTGAAGGATCTTTTGGGTATATGCCCAGAAGTGGTCTAGCTGGGTCTGTAGGAAATACTATATCCAATATTCTGAGGAACTGCCAGACTGATTTCCACAGTGGTTGTACCAACTTGCAATCCCACCACACTGAAGGATTGTTCCCCTTTCTCCAAATCCTTGCCAGCATCTGCTGTCACCTGAGTTTTCTATCCTAGCCAATTTGACAGGTATGAGGTGGACACTTAGGATGCTAAACAATTCTTTAGGTACTTCTCAACCATTCAATATTCCTCAGTTGAGAATTTGTTGCTTAGCTTTGTACCCCATTTTTAATAAGGTTATTTAATTTTCTGGAGTCTAATTTCTTGAGTCCTTTGTATATATTGGCTATTAGCCCTCTATCGGGTGTAGAATTGGTTAAAAATCTTCTCACAATCTGTTGGTTGCTGTTTTGTCCTATTAACAGTGGCTATTGCCTTGCAATTGTATGAGGTCTCATTTATTTATTCTTGATCTTAGAGAATAAGCCATTGGCATTCTGTCCAGAAAAATTTCCCCTGTGTCCAAGTGTTCAATACCAATACTCTACAAATTATTCCACAAAATAGAAACAGAAGGAACACTACTCAATTACTTCTATGAAGCCACAACTATGCTTATACCTAAACCACACAAAGACCCAAGAAAGAGAACTTCAGACCAATTTCCTTTATGAATATAGGTGCAAAAATACTCAATAAAATTCTCACAAAATGAATCCAAGAACACATCAAAATGATCATCCATCAAGGTCAAGTAGGCTTCATCCGGGGGATGCAGGGATGGTTCAATATATGTAAATCCATCAACATAATCCACTATGTTTGTATATGAACAAACTCAAAGAAAAAACACACGATCACCTCACTGGATGCTGAGAGAGCATTTGAAAAAATACAACAACCCTTCATAATAAAAGTGCTGGAAAGATCAGGAATTCAAGCCCAATACCTAAATGTAGTAAAATCAATATATGGCAAACCAGTAGCCAACATAAAACTAAATGGAGAGAAAGTTGAAGCAATCTCACTAAAATCAAGGACAAGACAAGGCTGCCCACTTTCTCCCTACTTATTCAATATAGTACTCAAAGTCTAGCCAGAGCAGTTAGATAACAAAAGGAGATCAAAGGGATACAAATTGTAAAGGAAGAAGTCAAAATATCACTATTTGCAGATGATATGATAGTATACTTAAATGACCCAAAAATTCCACCAAAGAACTCCTACAGCTGATAAACAACTTCAGCAAAGTAGCTGGATATAAAACTAATCAGTAGTCTTCCTCTACTCAAAGGATAAATAAGCTGAGGAAGAAATTGGGGAAATGACACATTTCACAATAATCACAAACAATAAAAAATACCTTGGTGTGACTCTAAACAAGCAAGTGAAAGCTCTGTATGACAAGAACTTCAAGTCTCTGAAGAAAGAAATTAAGGAAGATCTCAGAATATTGAAAGATCCCCCATGCTCATGGATTGGTAGGATTAATATAGTAAAAATTGCCATCTTTCTGAAAGCAATCTACAGATTCAATGCAATTCCCATCAAAATTCCAATCCAATTCTTCACAGAGTTAGAAAGAGCAATTTGTGAATGCATTTGGATTAACAAAAAAAAAAACAGAATAGAAAAAACTAACCTCAACAACAAAAGAACTTCTGGGGGAATCACCATCCCTAACCTCCAGCTATATTACAGAGCACTAGTGATAAAACTGTATGATATTGGTACAGAGACAAGCAGGTAGATCAATAGAGTAGAACTGAAGACCCAGAAAAAAACCACATACCTATGGTCACTTGATCTTTGACAAAGGAGCTAAAACCATCCAGTGGAAAAAAGACAGCATTTTCAACAAATGGTGCTAGTTCAACTGGTGGTCACCATGTAGAAAAATGCAAACTGATTCATTCTTATCTCCTTGTACAAAGCTCAAGTCCAAGTGGATCAAGGACCTCCACATAAAACCAGATACGGGGCTGGGGATTTAGCTCAGTGGTAGAGCGCTTACCTAGGAAGCGCAAGGCCCTGGGTTCAGTTCCCAGCTCCGAAAAAAAGAACCAAAAAAAAAAAAAAAAAAAAACAGATACACTGAAACTAATAGAACAGGAGACACTTCTATTCCCCCTTAGATTTACCTAAATCATTGGCAATGAAGCTTACTTATTTAGATCCAAGCAAAATGGTAAAAATATATAACTGCCCTTGGAGAATTAAAATTGAAGGATCATAAATTCCCAACCATCCTAGTCTCATAGTGAGACTCTTCCTTGAAGATATATGTATATGGAAGTGACTGTGTGTGTGTGTGTGTGTGAACTGTTTTTAAATGCAGCTTTTATTACACTGAAGCAAGTGAAAAATCACATGTGATAGTAAGAAATATCTATACTGATATCTAAGCATTAGAAATTTAATAATTATCAAAGCCTAGGAAGGGGGAAAAGGATGAAAGACAAGAATAAGTAGATAAGGGTACAACTGTATAAGGAAGAACTTCCCTATTCTGTAGCATCATGAGATAACTGTAATTAGCTATCAGAAAAAATTCTACACCAATAAATTATAAATATCAGAGAAGTACCTGAGATAACAATGAACCAATTATGCTGAAGCAAACATTACACATTGCATATATGTATTAAAACAGTGGTTCTCAACTTTCCAAATGCTGCAACCTTTTAATACAGTTCCTCATGTTGTGGTGGACCCCCCACCATAGAATTATTTTATTACTACTTCATTACTGCAATTTTGCTACTGTTATGGATTATAATGCAAATAACTAAAATGTAGGATGTCTGATAGGCAAGCCCTGTAACAGTTTGAGCACCCGATGGGTTATGAGAACTGCTATACTAAAATATCACATGTGTCACATAAATATGAATAATTAATGTCTCTTCTAGACATTACAGGAAAGTAACATCTATGGAATCTCAACCAAATGTATGCTTAAACAATGTCTGAATGAAGACAACACCAGATGACATGCCATTGTGGATAGCAGAAATTTCAAAAGGTTCCACCATCACCCCTACCCATGTGAAGTGCCACAGGCAAATAATAGCTGCTGGGAGAAGAAGAATCAGCTTCTCTAGAGGCAAGCTCTCTTAATAGGTGATCCAATCCCAAGTGGTCAGCCGTGAACACATTTGCATATAAGCAACACTAAATGAACACCATAGCTTACATGTGTATATCTGTGTATGTATATAATATATATGTATGTATGAATAATAAAGAAGAGGTCATGAATTTAAGAGGGATAGGGAATTGGGAAGAGTTTAAGGGGGGAAGGAAAGGGTAGAAATTATATAAGTGAAGGTCTATGTGTGAAATTCTCAGAAGAAAACAAATTTTAAAAAGGAAAAGAAACTGCCCACAGAAAATGAATTTGCCCTCCCATCATGGATGGGACCAATTCTTGGAAGTTTCTGTGGACCTGTATTGCTTTCTTTGAGGGAAAGCACAGGGACCCAAATGTTGGCAGTATTGATTCCCAGAAGGTAGACTTGTAGGTGAAAATGGAATTTACTCATGTCTATATTTTTTATGCCAGGAAATATTCTCAGGACTTGAACTTTGAAGTCCCAGGAATTTTAAGTAAAACTGTGCTTTAGCAGAAAGTTCACTCTTAATCTAGAATAGGTCATTTTGTTTATGTTGTACTCTAAAGAGAGTACAAGGAAGAGTAGGGAATGTTTTAATAATTACCTATATTTCTCTTTCTCTAAAAGGCTTCTTATCTCACTGACTTTTACAGTGAATGACCTATTAAATTACCAACACTGGACTATTTGGGTTTGTCTTAATTTTCCCATTAAAATACATGTGTTCTACAGGCTGACACTTATAGCAAATGATTTAATACATCACAGATGCTTCTATTCTGGCATTGAAGAAAAAAATCTCGGTACTGGAATGATAGTCAAGTGTATCCTGGACCAGACCTTGTCTTAATAAAATTAATCAAACAAACAAACAAAAAAACAACATCAGCAAAAGGAACAGAGACAAGCTCTGGTTATAAATGTGGGAGCCTTCAAGGCCCTTTGGCTACAATCTAATGAAGGTGGCAGGAATTAAATAGTAGCAACAGAGTCAGTAATGTTAATTCTCATCCCAGTATTACCGAGAAACTTAAAGTTTTTCCTTAAAAAGTGACCAGGTTGAAATCGTCCAAAGAGATAATAAGGAGCTGAGTCACACAGGGTCCTCATGCATTAATCACACAGATTTAAACAGAACTTCCCTTGAACAAATATAAAAAGTACCAGAGGCCCAGACATCACAAAGGAAAGAAGATGTACACAGGTCCAGACATCCTATAACAGTAACTCTAATACGATCACAAACGATGCTGAGGAGGAAGAAAAGGGCAAAAGCAACTAATGAAATCGATTTGTCTCTCGGGGGAACTAATTGCATGACGGCGGAGAGTCCCACAGACAAGAAAAACACAGGAGAAGAGCAAAAGTCTTTGAAATTGTTGAAAACAGATCAAGAATGGACAGATGTTTGCAGACATTCTACAGTTAAAAAGGGAGATTAGTAAATCTTCAGCAGGTATGAGAAACAGCCGAGCGTGGAACCAGTTCTCTTCCTTTCTAAAATTCTTAAGTGTTATTTCTCTCATTCAAACTGAGAAAAATGAAGAGAACTTTAGAACACCGAGTCCAAGGTGAGCAAAGGCTGAAATGAAAATGAATTTGACTGTTTTAAAAGCTTTTTGATCTCTAGATCAAATATATATACCCACATATTAAAGATATAACTGCACATTGTAGAAACTGAGAGAGGCAGAAAAAGACTGTAAAGATTGTTGTCACTTTCAAAATTACAGAAAAAAAATAATAAATTGTGGATACAGTGTCCTAAAATAATGATCAATCCCCAAGAAGACTCTAAAATTGTGTATCAGACAGAAATACATGTACAGGTTTTCGTTTGTTTGTTTCTTTGTTTCTTCTATTAATCGTTTTGTTCATTGACATTTCAGATGATATCCCCCTTCCTGGTTTCCCTTCCACAAGCTCCCATCCCATCCCCCCTCAGCCCCTCCCCTTTGCCTCTTATAAAGATGCTCCTTCACCCACTCACCAGTCCTGCCTCTGCCTCACTACACTAGCATCCCCTATAGGGTGTATCAAGCCTCCACCGAATCAAAGGTGTTACCTCCCATTGATGCCAGATAGGACCATCCTCTGCTACATATGTAGCTGGAGCCATGGATCCCTTCACATATACTCTTTGGTTGGTGATTTAGACCCTGGGAGCTCTGGTTAATCTGGTTAGTTGATATTGTTCTTCCTGTGGGGTTCCAATCCCCTTCAGCTCCTTCAGTCCTTCCCCTAGCTCTTCCATTGGGTTCCTGGGCTCAGTCTGATGGTTGGCTGTGAATAACTGCATCTGTATTGGTCAGGTGCGGGTAGAACCTCTCAGGAAACAGCCATACCAGGCTCCTGTCAGCAAGTGCTTCTTGACATCAGCAATAGTGTCAGGGATGTCTGCAGACGGGATGGATCAATAGGTAGTGCATTCTCTTTAGTCACAATGTTCACTAGTCTTTGCTGACAGAAAATTGATCAAACATAATTCTTTGGTGTGTATAGAGATACCAAAGGTTTCCCCCATAATTTTATACAAATACCTCAGTTGTTCACTTAATTTTCAATTTCAACACTATTTCCTCACAAAAGATTTTATGGATCATCCCAATAAAATATCCCTCTGTCCTTCCTTCCAGGTTATACCATCACATACACTATTTGATATTCATTGAAGCATACCTCAAATCACCTGTCATCCCAATCCTTTCTGCTTTCTCCCACTGATCACATCCAGGACCGTAGTGGGAGGCATCTTCAAATTCTTTCGGTCTACCACTGTAGGCCACCAGTACCACCTGACTACAATTACTACTATCAAGGTGATACAATTTCTGTCTCTGCAGTGATTACAAATGCATCCAAAGATCACATAGATTTTTGTCAATCAGTTGAAATACTAACTCTCTTAGGAAGCCTTAGGAAGTCCTCAAGTCACCTACACACATACACACACACACACACACACACACACACACACACACACACACACACATACAATCCATCATAAATAAACATAAAATGATTTTTTTCTCAGCATGTTTGCCATTTCTATATAGGAAGGCTACTGGGTTTTGTGTTAATTTTATATCTGGCTACTTTGCTAAAGGTGTTTATCAGCTATAAAATCTTTAGAATCTTTTTTATGTTTAAAATCCTATCTTAAAATAATGATACTTTGACTTCCTATTTTCCTATTTAAATTTTCCTGATCCCCTTCAATTGTCTTACTGGTCTACCTAAGACTTCAAGCACTATATTGAATAAATATGGAGATAATGGGCATCCTTGTCTGGTTCTTAATTTTCATAGAAAATCTTTGAGGTTCTCTCTGTTTAGAACAATGTTATCTGTGGACAGTCTGTAAAATGTGTTTATTATATTGATATATATCCCTTGAATCCCTAATCTTTTCAAGACTTTTTAATCATAAAGTGATGTTAAGTTTTGTCAAAGATCTTTTATATATCTAATGAGATGATCATGTTGTTTTTGTTTTTAGTGTGTTTAGGAGATACATTGTATTTATTGATTTATAATGTAGAACCATACATTCACTGCTAAAATAAAGCCAATTTGATTGTGGTTGATAAACTTTTTGATGTGTTCTTAAATTAGTTTGCAAGTTTTATTGAGAACTTTGCATCTATGTTCACATTGTTCTAAATTTTTCCTTTTTGTCATTGCTGAATTTCTGTGTGGTTTGTAATCAGGGTAACAGTGGCTTCAAAAATCTTGAGATTAATTATTAAACCATACCTTTCATAGTACTCTCAAATACTTTGGAATAACTATTGTGAATAACTTACATAATAAAAACTATAAGAAAAGAAAATGGAGACATTAGAAGATGGAAATATCTTCTATGCTTATAGATCAGTAGTAATAACAGTGAAAAATGACCATGCTACCAAAGGCAATCTACAGATTCAATGAAATATTCACCAAAATTCTAACAGTTCTTCACAAAAAATAAAAATAAGAGTCTTAAATTTCATATGAAAAGACAAAAAAATTAGGATAGCTAAACCAATCCTGAATAAAACAGAAATTACTGGAGGTATCTCCATCCCAGCTTAAGTAATACTACAGAGCTATAGTAATAAAAACAGCATGGTAATGGCATAGAAACAAGTAAATGAAATAAATTTGAAGAACTGAATATAACTCCACATACAAACAGATACCTGATTTTCACACACACACACACACACACACACACACACACACACATACACACAAACCAATAATACACACTAGAGAAGATACAGCATCTGTAATAAATACTGGTGGTCAAGCTGAATAGCTCTATATGTAAGAATAAAAATAGACCCATATCTATCACCATGAATAAAACTCAACTCCAAGGGGATCAATGACCTCAACATTTGAACTAATATCCTGAATATAATAAAAGAGAAAGAAAGGGATAGTTTTGAATTCTTTGGCACAAGAAAAGATTTTCTGAACAGGAAATCAATAGTACAGACACTAAAACCAACAAGTAATAAATGAGACCTCATGAGGCTAAAAAACCCTCTACATCAAAGAACATCATCATTTAAACAAAGAGGCAGCCTGTAGAGTGGGGAAAATCTTTACCAATTACACATCTGACAGAAGGTTAACCTCTAGAATATTCAAAGCACTCAAAATGCTGAACATCAAGGACACAAATAACCAGTTAAAAATGGGATACAGAACTAAGCAGAGAGTTCTCAAAGGATGAAACCCAGATGGCTGAGAAGCGCTTTTAAAATGTTCAACATCATTAGCCATCAGGTAAATGCAAATTAAAACTACTTGAAATTTCATATTACCCCTGTCAAAAGTGGCCAAGATCAGTAAAACAAGTAAGAGTACATGCTGGTGGGAATATGGGTAAAGGGGAACATTCACCCACTGTTGAGGAAAACGTAATCTTGTAGAGACACTATAGAGGTTAGTATTAATATTTCTCAAAAAAGCTAAAAGATAACTTGATCCACTACCACATAATCCAACTATACCACACTCTTGAGCATATATTCAAAGGACTTTACATCTTACTGCAAATAGTCTTGCTCATCCATGGTCATTGCTATTCTTTTCATAATAGCCCCAAACTGGAAACAATTTAGATGCCCATCAACTGATGAATGGATAATAAAAATGGGGTATATTTACAAAGTGGGGTAGTATTTAGCTGTGAAAAATGAAATTTGATGGTAAATATGTAAAACTAGGGGAATATCATCCTGAGCGAGCTAACCCAGACCCAGAAAGTTGTATATTGCAGTTTTTTCCTTACATATAATCTTCTAAGCTTAAGATATGTCTATTGTATTTATCTACAAAGGCTAGGTAGTTATTAAAGGACCAACATGGAGGAGGGAATCTTCCAAGGAAGGAGAAATAGAATGCCCTGTTATAAAGAGATATGGTAGAAATTAAGACAGGAGAATTAAATGGGGGGAGGGAGAGGCAGACATGGAAGACGAGGGAATTTGAGGAGGGATAATGAACACTGAAGGCCTTTTGACAAGCCATAGGGAAACCTACTACCATAGAAGCATATGTATGTGTATGAATGCATGTGTATACATTTCTACCAAAAATAAAACCCAACAGCTTGGAATGAGTTACGTCTTTTCAAATCGTTGGCCAATCAATGGGCCCTATATACTCCCTCCAAACATTACAGGTTATTACCAGTGCTGTTGGTTATTCTCCACATCACGATGGTAAGACCCTATTACTGAAAACACCATACACCACAGTCTTCAAACATGGAGAGAACAAGCTGCTGCTCCACTCTAAGTTTCACTCTGCTGACTAATGTGCTGGAAGATAAACATGGCTAGCAGAGAAAAATGTTCTCAGCCTCATCCAACTAAGAACCCTGTAGGCTACAACAGAGCATTGCCTTCAAGATCACACAAACTTTATGTGAACAACCACTTTTTAATTGGATTTTAAACCTACCCCATGAGCTAAAACCCGCACCTGACACAATCAGTAAAGCCAAGAACCTGGGACTAGATAGGTTTTGCACATAGAGAAAAACCTATTTAAATGAATGTAGCAATAAAATGACTCTTAATGACATACTGTTATCCCCTTAGATCAGTGACTTATTCAACATTCATCAGAGAAGAGAAACAAAGAGAGATTTTGTTTTTGGTTTTGTTTTTACTAGATGGTAATCAACATCGGTATGCACAACTGAACAAATGTGTAGAGAGTGAGAAAGTTTGGGATGTCTAAATGGGATGTCTCCATCAACTCTTCCCTCAAGGCTGAGATCAATTTAGGAAAGGAGTTGAAAAGATTGCATGAATCCAGAAGTGGTTGGTAACCCTAAGGAAGAGCCTTTTCAAGTACTTTGGCTAGTACACATATGAACTCAGAGACAGTCACACTATACAGAAAACCTTCAGTTCAACCCAGACAAAATCTTAGCATAGGGAACGGTAAATTTGTGCAAAATGCTACCCCTAATCAAGTAGCTATTTGTAAGACCTATATGCTGAGAGAAGGAACAACCAGTCTTCTTCAATGGAATGACAGAGAGTAATCAACCACACTGTACAATAAGCCAAATGCTCAGGAGTAGTTAACCAATACAAATAAAACTCCAATTTTTATGAAAACAATTCAGTTCTATTTTGGTTTGGTTTTATTTTAGCTTACCATAAAGGAAGAACATGAAGTTGAGTGGGTCTAGGAGAAGAGTTAGGCAAGAAAATGAATATGATCACAATATATCACATGAAAAATATAAGACAAAAATTAATTGAGAAAGTTCTTTTATAAATAATTCATAATTTGAAAAGCAACCATTGTAATGGCCATGTTAGCATGAGCAGAGATTCAGGGAACATAGGGCATCATCTCCCAGTGATCAAAGCCAGGCCTGACAATCCTTTTAAAGGCACCCTGAACATGATGGAGAGTCTCACAATGAAGCACTAACAACAGTGCTCAAGTAGAATCTTCACTGAGTATATGCATGACATTACCATGATGTGTTTGATTAAAAATCTAATAATCACAGGCCAGTGGTGTATACATGGTTTATGAATTGGGTAGAAAAGCAGACCAAAACTTACGGCTTTCAGCCATAATTCTTGTACTTTGCTATAATCTCCATCATTCTTTCTAAATGAGTAAACATCCACAGTCTCTTCACCATACCAAAAATTTCTTGAATGAAATGAAACTCACTACTTTTTAAATATCCCGAGATGACTTGGCATTTAATTGTTCACTGAGAAAAAAAACTATTGTTTTGTTTTATTGTATTTACTGAACTTGCTTTTATGACTCATGTGTACCTCTAATAATCCTTTCTAAAATTTGTGTGTCAAGATTTGAGACCCAAAGCTTTGATTTTCTTTTCAGACTTTAAAATTTTATTTTAAAAAGCAACAATGTAAATAAAGCATGACCCTAATCAATACAGGAATACAACAACTAGGAATTAAATTAAATACCAAATGGGACTCGTCTAAATTTAGATTGTGTGGTATTCTATAAAATAAATAATCCAGGCTCTCCAACAATTCAATCACATAAAAGGAGGATGATTATTGCAATAAAAAGAGACTTTAGATATCTCCCCAAGCAGGAATGAACTTTCTTAAGTACTGATTAGAAAAACTTAATGAGAAACTCTAAGGTCCAACTGTTAAATAACATGTATCAGAAAAAACCAAGAAGATTGAATTTATGAGCTGAGAATTTCACAAAATGATGGAATCACCAGCCATTGTACTACAGATCACAGGTTATAATGGCCCTTTAGGGGGTCAGGGGGAAGAGCTGGTAGACGGTGGTGTATCCGAACGTGTTTGCAGAAGGAATAGATAACGTGATATCAGGGATTTACTTTAGAATGCCCATACACCAATAATTCAGAGTTTCCAACCATTTATAATAGCTCTGGAATTTGTTAAATTCTAAGCTTTCTTATGTCTTTGAAAATTTCCCAAAATAAACCACTTTCTTTAAAACATGTAGTCATTACTAAAAGTAATACATTCAAAATAGGTATCATATTTATGATTCTAGGGGTCATACAGTACTAAACTGTTTCCAGATTAAGATGTCTCTGTATACTGCACAAAATAAAACATTTTTTAGTTCACAAAAGTAATACATTCAAATAGGTATCATATTTAATTTATGATTCTAGGGGGTCATATAGTACTAAAACTGCTTCTAGATTAAGAAAACTCTTCATACTATCCAAAACAAAACATTTATGTAAAATCTCAAGAGACAATGCCACTAGTGAGGAAAAATGAGATCGCCATGAAAATTAGCTACGGTTCAGTCCTCTGGAATAGAGATATGGGGGAAGGAGAAAAGAGCCACCCCACGGCCTTGTAGCTCTTGCTTTCTTGGAAGTCGTGGTTGACACAGAATACAGGGGGTCTACAAAGCTAAAAATTAAGAATGAGAAATGAGATAAAGGAGCCACAAAATAAGTTTAACTGTGAGACCAGTGTTCCTCTACCAAACACAGTATTTGGAAGTTCCTAGTTATAAAACTAGTTACTCTGAATGTTATTTCTGAATAGACAAGCAGAGGGTGTGGGGCAGAGACAGAGACAGACAAACACAACATGTGTGTTTGTGTATGAGAGTATATGTACATGCAAACGTATGTATGTGCAAGTGTGTCCAGTGCCTCTAAACACACTTAACAATAGCAACAAACACCCCCAAGTATTTCACTTGTCCTTACTTGAAAGACCAGTTTACATAAGTTAGAATATCATTATTAGTAGAAATAAAACCTCATCTGTTTTCCAATTCAACAGTAATCCAATGTGTCTTGATAATGTCAACCATTTAAAGTCAGAAATGCTTTTTTAAACACATATAGTAACTAGAATAGGACCTAGCACTTAATTCTCATCTTCAACCTCTCTCTGCTAGTGAGCTCCAAATAGGTTCCAGTCAAGATAAACAGACTTCACATGGCCTCTTGAGGATAGGGCATGCAAGGACATGCAGGGAGCTGAAGGTGCTCCCTGAATAAGGTCCAGGTTTCTTTACACCCCATGCCTAAGGGGCTGTAGAGGAAAACATTATTTGCCTTTCGACAAATACAAAATGGAAGCTTTCCACGATCAGCATTATAGCTTCCCACACGCTCTGAATAACCCTGGCTGTCCAGTGATAGCCGTCAGAAAAGCAAAACTCACCAAGTTCATGCAACAAAGAGCTTTTCTGTACACATCTCCATCAAGGAATCGGAATAAAGACAAGCAAGATCTGCAGAGAAAACTAGATTTCTAACACAAACCGAGACCACAGGGGATGCCTACGAATCCATTAGCTGTTTGTAAGGCAGGTCTCTGGGAGACCTCATTATCTGCTTTGACTGCATTAAGAAAGGAGCTTTGGAAAGCCTATTAGGAGCTTTACAAAATAATCTTTTGACAGGCCGCTCTCTACTGGGCCGTGAAAACCTGGAAAAAATGGATTTTTCACTTTGATCCCTTCTTGGTTTTGTTGCCACACACACTGGCATTTCAGAACCAGTCAAGTAGGGTGCAGCTTACTGTGGGCCTCCTCAGCCACTCTCCTGCACATTTCACTAAAGGATACTTCCCTCAGTTTAAGGGATTTACCCTCCACCGGGGATTGACAGGTACACACTGCCCCCATCAGGTCAAATTACTCTGCAAAACTGGAATTTTTTTTCTCATCATAAAATTTTTATTAATTATCTTAGAATTTCACATAATGCATCCTGAACACACTCACTTCCCAATCTTCCACCCCACATACCTTCCTGGCCTCCTTCCAGAGAAAAAGGAGAAAGAAAGAAAAAGGAAAAAATTATCAAGTCCATTTTGTGTTGCTCTTACACTCACTGGTGTGTGGTCAGACACCCAGTGGCCGGTACACATGTTTAGGATGTACCTACATGTAAAGAAAACAGTCCTTCCCCACCCCACCCCAAACCCTCTATGTCTGTCACTCTCAACTGTGAGTCTGCAGTCATCCGTACCACTGCAAAAGAAACTTCTTTACCCAAGAAATCAGCTGAACATAGGAAGTGTGGAAAAGCAAGCAGATTTCAAATATTTGGATTCTACCTTGACCAAAGTAAGCTTATTTAAGATGAATCATTCTTTATATGGGTCATTATTTAAATTTCATTCTCCAAGCACTATTCAATTTCGATAGCAAGCAGGACCATCTTACAGGCTCACTTCTAATTTAACAAAGTCATTTGAGGAAAAATTGTCCTCTCTGCTCTCTCGCTGTACAATTATTTGATTCTTCACAAAATCATGTCAATCTGGAACCATCTGCAGGTTCCAAAATAGACTCTATATCATAACAATAGGAATGTTTCTCTGTGCATATTGAATGAGTTGGTTGCATGCTTTATGACTTAACTTCCTTAAATTGTCTCAAAACCAGACTTTATGAATGAGTCACAACAAGCAAAGCATGTACCAGGTGTACTCTGGTGGTCCTGTAGCTAACAATTACTCAGTATAAATTCAGTAGGGGATCCCTTGTGTAGTGAGGGGGTTGATTCTCTTACTGATTTTTGTTTGGGAATTTGGGGACTTGTTTTTGTTTTGTTTTTTAGAGAAAGAGGAGAGAGAAAGAGATAACTAATGCTCATACACACTAATACTTGGAAGTGCCTATCTACATATGACAACATGCCAATCCCTATGGGAATTAACCCTAGAGGAAAGCTGAACTACCCATGTGACATGTGTAATCATTTTAAGGGGGTCTTAGCAATCAATCAATCAATCAATCAATAAATAAATAAATAAATAAATAAAATAGAAAAGGCTCTCACCTGCCTACCTAAATATCACACATATCTATACAAATTGCATTTTGAATAAGATATTAAGTATACAATCTAATATAATAGAGAGTGGTAGCATGAGATTTAATAGATTATCTAATGATAATCTGTAAAAAAAATTCAGGATGGTAAGTTTTGAACTTTTAATTGGATAAAGATTACAATTGAGAGGGAGAGATGGTCTGGCGATACTACAGAGATAACCCCTCCTGCTTGGAATGATCTATACACAGAATTCAAAGCCATTTTTCAAATTGCCCCCAAAATACCAACTCTCTATAGTTTTCCATACCAGCAAAATGACACTCAAATATGGCACCTTTTTAATTAGATTTTTATTAAATACAACAAGTACAAAGACATGATAACATTTTAAGACTAATAGTGCAATGAATTGTCACAAAGCACTCATTCAGCTAGTACCTAAATCAAGATGGTGAATGTTAACCACCACCACATGGGAGCCCTCTTTAGGCTTCAAAATGATGGCCATCACAAAGGCTAGTCAACATCCAACATAAAAGTTTTACCAGTCTTTTAATTTTATTTACATGGGCTCATATAGTGATTTTGTTTGCCAGCTAGCTTTTCTTCAGTCAACACTCTACTTAAAATGTATCCAGGTTATTATACCTGAGCTCATGATGTCCCATTACAGTATGCTAGGAAGTTGAGGACTAGTTTATGTGCTCATTATACAATTGATGGACGTTTAGATGGTTTCCAACTTACAGGTAGAAACTACTATAAACCCAGTGCAAGTATTTGGGTGAATATATCTGTGTACATACTTCTGTTCTTCATGTATTGAAGCTTAAACCTACTGGTCAAAAGTATGTGGAAATTTACTAAGAAATACAATCAGGTTGACAAATGATCATAGTTTATTCTTCAACTTATAAAAACCAAGAATTCCAGGTGTATCTGTCTTTCCAGCACTATATCACCCACCTTCTTTTTAGTACGAGATACCCCCTAATGCATTGTGAGTTGTCACCAGAATATGAACTTGGATGTGAAGGCTGAATAGTGATGCTAAATACCATTCATGAGTTCATTGGATTTGAAGTGAAGTGATGGATTAAGTCCACTTAGTCGTTCAATTTTGATCCTTTTTCTTTTTGACTTATAAAACTTCTTTATAGTGAAAATAAAAATTTTATTTTTATAGTTACTTGTTTGTATGCATGTACCATTTGGTTTTGTCTTTGACATACAATTAAGTATATGTTTTTTTAAATATACTTCCTTTTATTATAGTTTTCTCTTATTATTAATGCTTTTATTGTCACATTTAAGAAATCACTGCTTACTCCAAGATCATAAGAATTTTTACATAATCTATTCAGAGTTTACTACAGTTACTCTTGCAAAGTATTACATCTAAAGGCTGATATTGTTTATTTATGGTGTACAACATCTGTTAATTTTCTGGTTTCACTGCATCCAGTTAGTACAGATGTCTTCTGCGTAATGATTTGCCTAAGTTGCTTCTATCACTAGATGGCTATCCTTGGTTGTCCATTTGACCATATCTGGAATTAAGTAAAACCCAACAATGGAGGCCACACCTGTGATGGATTGTTGCTTAATTTGAAGTGGGAAAATCTACTTTTAATCTGGACCTTTGAAGTAAGAAGACATACCTTTAATCCAGATCCTTTAAACTCTACCTCTGATCTGAGCTACACTTTCTGCTAGAAGCCTATATAAGGACAGAGAAAAAGAAACCTTTTGATCTTTGCCTGCTTGCTCTCATACTGTTAGCAAATCCTTTCCTTCACTACCATTAGAGCCTACTTCTTTGGGGTTCCAAGGTATGTTGAATACAAGCTGAGAAATCCAGCTCCCAGGACTGAGCAGTTATTGGATTCTATTCATAGACATTGTTGGATTAGCTGAGCCACAGCCTGTAAGTCATTAAGATAGATAGATAGATAGATAGATAGATAGATAGATAGATAGATAGATAGATAGATAGATGATTGATAGACACACATAGGCTATAAAATGTGGTGCATATATAATATGTACATATAGAAAGAGAGAATGAAAGAGAGAGATTTATTCTATACATTCTGTTACTCTAGAGTACTAGACCAAAACAGATTTTTGGTATTAGTACTGGTTCTAGAGCAAAAGAAATAAAAGGATTAATCTTACAAGTATCTGGAATAGACTGCTTAATTTGCTAATATCTACAGACACCAAAGTCTCTCCAGGGAGTTTTGAGAGTACTGAAAGCCCATGATAAACTATTTTACAGATTTAAGGAGATAAATGCATTTGATTATTCTGAGTCATCAATTAAGGTTAACAACAGATGTACTGACTCTGTATATAAAACTTTTGACAATTTGTGGACACTTAAGGAAACAGATGATGATGGTTTGGTTGCTCTTAGCATCTCTGTCATAAAATTAACTGACCTCTAGCATCTCAGACTATGGTAAAAGACAATGAACATAGTAATTAAATTAACCAACTACAGATGCTCATAAACAGTCCCGAGGTTTCTATGTATTCCCTGGAAGACAATCTTCTTTCCTGCAGCCACACAGCTCGAGTTGTGAAAAATCAAACTGACACTTTGCTGTAAGGTTGGCTGAACAGTGAAAGTTCAAGTCTCAGCCTTGGAGGATGTTGGCAGATACACTGAGGGCACTGATTGGTAGAGAATGGGAACCTGTAATGCTGGATGGGAATGTGTGTGACAGGACCTTATTGAAGCTGAAAACTTTAAACCCTCAGATTCTTAAGATTTATCTCACCTGAGGTAGTAGTCTTTCTTCACTCTCAACAAAATATGTACTCACACCCCTACCCCTGAAATATTACCTGTTTAACCTTTGAGTAAGGAATTAATCACTCACTGTCTGCTAAGCCAGCAGTGGCTTTCTCTGAATGAGATGTCAGGCATGACAATACTGATGTCCCTCAGGGTCTACCAATAGTTGTCTCCAGTCCTATAACCAGATGTACGGAAAATCAGGCTGTTAGAGAGGAGGTAGAAAGTGTAGTCCATGAGGGGGCACACTACACTAACACTACTGAAGAGTTTGATAAGTTTGCTAATTCATTCATGCAGAAATCAGTGGAGCATGTGTAGAAATGGAGTTTAAGGGTATGGGATAATGGTAGAAAGAACATAAAACTGGATTAGGCTGAGTTCATTGATATGGGCCCTCTGAGGGAAGATTCTAGGTTTAATACAGAAGCTCACACAGCTTCAAAAGACGTCAAAATAAATTGAATTGTTGGCTGAATCATTTGTCAAAAGATAGCCTTCTGAAAAGGAGTTGGAGATGCCTGATATCCCTTGGCTTACTGTTGATGAAGGGATTTTAAGACTTGGGGAAGCTGTAATACTAGAGGAACACTGTGTGCCTAGTTCTTCATAATGCTAAAATTGGCATGACCAGATTAAAACAGTTATTATAATCCCTAAATACCTCTGGTTTCCTCTCTCAGTCTGGAAAAACGTCCTCAAAAAAGCTAAGAACCAACAAAAGGGCTAGAGGCTCTCAACAAATACACTAATATAAATAGACAATCACAACTCTTAATCCAAAAACTACTTGCCTACCCAAAGATCTTGGAACTAGGCATGTCTGATGACAGACCCTGGAACCAAGGCTACCTCAAAATCACGTTAGTTGCCTGAGACCAGGATGACATGTGAAGGGTTTTCATGACCAAAACTGCTGTGTACAAACTTGAAGAGGTGACTATTTCTTCAAATGAGTATGTATCAATGCAAGGCCATAAGGATGTTGAAGAACAAGAGAAGTAGGGACCATACAATGAAATAAATACATCTCTCATAATGAAAAATAAAAGGGGAGGCCTAAAACCCCCTAACAAAGAATACAATGCAATCCCCTCTAAAAAGCCCACTGTGAGAGCAAAGACAATTAAAGAAAATCCACAAATATTCCATGAGTAAATAGATCAAAGAAATATGGTTTATATAACTCATAATAAATAACCAAATAGAAACTCTGTGCTAAAAATAAAAATCACCCAACTGAAAAATTAAACATAATTTCAAGTGGAGACACAATCAGGCAGAAGAACAGTTCAGTGGACTCAAAAATTAAGTCATGAACACTCTCCAGTTAGAGGGGCAAAAAGAATGAGAAATGAAATTGAGAAGGGAACTGACAGGATCATAAGGCACCATCTAGAGAATCACATCACTGAACATTCAGGAGGAGACGAGAGAATGGAGTGGAAAATTTAGTTAAACTGGTAAGAGTTGAAAACATCTCAAATCTTAAGAAGGGAGATGAGCATACAAACTCACAAAACCCAAAGAATACCAAATAGGTTCAACAAAAAAGAGCCCCATATATTATACTCGTCTGAATAATCAGAGACAGAGAATTCTGAAAGCAGAAATATCATGTGTCAACTTACTTTGTACAAGAATGTTTCCATAACACTCTTCATAATTTTCATCAGAAATTTCATAGGCTTCAAAACAAGGCTCCATGTGTGTTTTACACTTAGAGTTATAAGTTTTGACACAGATCTCATGGTGTAGCCCAGATTGACCTCAGACTCACACTTTTCTGTCTCCGCTATCCAAATGCTGGGATTATAGACATGTATTATCACAACCAGCTTTCAAAGTGATGAAATTTAAGAAAAAAATAGCCCAACAGGCATGAATACTAACCTGAAGAAACTTTATTTCAAAACTTAGGCAAAAATAAAAAAACAACTTTCTCACATGAATAAAAACTGAAGGCGTTCCTCACCAACAGACTATCCTTACCAGAAAGATACAGGAGTTATTGAAGTTAGGATGGGAAAATGTCAAATGCCACCACAAAAACATCTGAAGGTACAAATCTCACTGGTTAGTACAAATACATATATAACTAAAGAATAATGTAATATCACATTGTGGTGCATAAGTCACTTAATACTAGTATAAAAGTCAGAAACACGAGGAAGCTGGAGAGATGACTCAGAATTAAGAGCATTGGATGCTCTTGCAGAGGGCACAGGTTTGGTTCCCATCTTTAACTCCAGCTATGGAAGATCTACATCTGCTTCTTGCCCTCCTTAGACAATGCATGTATGTGTTTGCATATGTGGGAAAGGGTTGCACACTTGCATCTATATATAATATATAGATGTAAAGAGTCTCTAAAAGAGAAGCTGGGGTAAATAAAATGGTTACAGCATTTGTGAAAAGATATGGACTCAATTTTTCTCAAAATTATGGGATATATCAAATTAAATTATGAGTATATACAGAACTGCGCAATCAAGATAAATAGTAGTATTGAACACTCCTAGAGTTGAAATAATCTATTAGGAAGTTATAAGGAAAATATGCATTACTTTCAAAGAAGCAGACTATCACTGCTATACAGAAGTAATGAAAGTCAGATACCTAGCAGAATGTCTTTAAAGTGCCAAAAGAATATGGGCTTCCACCTATACTTATAAACCCTAAAGATAAAGGAAAAGTAAAGTTTTTTCATATCAGTATAAAAATAAGCACTATGCTGATAAACAGAATTCTCACCACACAGTCATAGAAGACATCTGAGTAGACCTGTAGACTTGTTCAAGGTTTACTAACCAATTTGAGGATGAGAGGGCAAAGAAAGCTTTGAAAATAATAACTGTGCTTGAAGCTGACTACATATGTATCAGGCATCATCAGTGTGGGCCATGGACATCCCATTAGCCTCAGTATAAGCAATATGCTGCATATGGTTTCCAGAGTCAAACACAGCACAACATAAATATAGCTAAAACCTGGACGGCAAACTCTGACCCCTGTGTATTCACATACAGCAACATCCCTAGGCTTTTTCTTTTTTCCACTGAACTGAGTTCAGAAATATAATTGCAGGGCCAGGAAGATAGGTTAAAAAGTACTTACTGCACAAGCCTGGCAATCTTGAGTTTGGAATCCTCAGAACCCACAAGAACTGCCTGGTGAGTTGAAACATATCTGTAATCAGAGCACTCCTAAGGTAAAATTGGAGGCAGAGACAGGAGGATTTCTCAGAGATCTGTAGGTTCCATGGCTCCCTTCCCTGCCATGTGGCTGCCTAACCCCAATGCCAGTTTAACTCAAGGGCATCATTTGCTTTAAGAGTGAAAAGGCCAGGTGCAGAAAGGACAGAGCTCTTTTTAATACATATACTGATAAAAGTATTATACACAAATGTCTAAAAAAAGACACATGTCTAAAAACAAACCAAAGATCATAGGAAGCAGATCAAATACACAACATAAAACTATAGACAATTAACTATTAACAGGAATATTAAAGGAGGAAAGAATGTGGAAAGGGAAAACCATACTTTGTCCTTAAGAAAAAAAAATCAACTTTATAAAACAATTAGATTCATCTATACCAATTCAAATTACTGAAATGAAAAGGCAAAATCACACTAGTCACAATAGTAGTTAACCTCAGGGAATGGTTGGATAGTGTCTGAGACGTAGGAAGAGGCTTCTATTATGAGATGGTGTCATCTTTCATACTACTGAAGCAGTTACATGAGAGTTAAAACCACCTTGTGAAAACTCTTCTCCATGCATGCTGTGCCTCAGGTGAATACAAGACAAATGCAAAGAACTGAGCAAGCTAAGACTAGACAGAAAGCATCTCCCTCTGTTGTGCTCATGCCACCTGCTGAAGAGAAAGGGAGATCCTATTAGCTGCACTGTTCTATAATGCACAACCTAAGAAATCTTGTCAACTGTTCGAATATATGACTGTTGAAAGGTCCAAGAACCAGGTGCTCCAGGCTCTTCTCAGAAAGTCTGATGATGACACAACATTGTCTTACTTTGCAAGATGGCTCTCATAATCGTAATCGTAAATTAGGGCTTGTGATTGGAATTATATCAAAGTGCGATGGAATCCAGCCATGTAAGAATCATAGGCAATGTGTTCATTTCTGCCTGTGCGTCTCCTGCACTTCTCCTGTACATCCAGGATACCATTTACTCCCTTGACCTGAATTCCCCTTCATCATCCATACGGTCACCACATGACCCGTAATCCATAAATAGTTTTGTCAGTGACTGACTGGCCAAATGAATAAATTAAGCAGTTGGTATCTAAAAGAGTGAAAAAAAAAAAAGAAGGTTGCACAACTTCACAACATGGCCACAGGCAGACTCTGACATGTAATCTTTAACCTGGGACAGGTATTATTGATAAAGACACATGTGAATGACTGTCAGTGACAGCAAACCAATTTAGGGATTAAACATCATATCTTCATCTTCTGGCAGAAGTTGACAATAGGACTACAGGACTCATCTCAACATTTTCCAACCTTTTAAAAAGCTATTCTATTCTGAAAATAACTATTTGACAAGTCCGTACAAAATGTAAGATACCATCCTCAAGTTAGAAGCAATTAAGAAAGAAACCACTAGTCCAAGACGTTATTACTTGAGCTGACTTCAGATTTGTTTTGAAACCCTTTATTCTGTGTGAGCTTTCGCTGCCATGCATTCCTCTCACCCACATTTTAGCCAAGTCATTGGCTCAGTTGGCAGGTGACAGAGTGTTCTTGCAGCTGAAATTGCATTTGTCAGTTTGCTATCAATGTGTCCTGTCTCTGAGGATTGCTGTAGTCTTGTCTCTAAGTGAAACTATCTGTCTTGCATTTCCCTCCTGAGTGAGATTTATGAGAGTGAGCACTGAAGCCGCTCATCTCCCTCTAATTCAGTCATCATTCTGACACCAGAATGCCTCCGAGTTCTCCCTTCTACTGCAGAAAAAAAAAAAAAAGGAAGGCTGCTTCCTTCTTTGCTGTCCTAACTTTGTTTATAAATCAAGCGGCACACGATGTTGCTTTAGGTTTAGGAAGTTGCCACAGAGGCAAGCATCTTCCTAAGTATATTAATCAGGGTTCTCTAGAAGAACAAAAGTTAGACAATGAATAAATACAGAATGGCTTACAGGCTATGGTTCAGTTAGTCCAATAGCTGTCTACCATAGCAGAAGATCTAAGAATTCAGTAGTTGCTCAATCCCTAAGGTTGGATGTCTCAGCTGGTCTTCAGTATATGCCACGGCCACAGTCCCTCAGAAATGGCTCTGATGCCAGTAAAGGAATGGACTTGCTAGTAAGAACAAGAACAAGCAGAGGATGAGAACAGGATTTCTTTGTGTCCTTTGTAGTGGCGGCCAGCAGAAAACACAGTCCAGATTTAAAAAGATGGTCTTACCACGTCTACTGATTTAATTAAGAAAATTTTCTCATAAGTATATGTAGTTGTTTGGTTTTTAATTAATTCCAGATGTAGTCAAGTTGACAACCACCAAGAATAGACACCATGCCAAGCTTAGCTAAGCCCATCTTGAACACCCTGCTCACAGTTCATTCACAATCACACCATCTCTTGGGTTCCAAATTGTACGTAGGCAATTGACTAAACTCTCAATGCTCTACAAAATAGTATCTGTAGTCAGAATGACCTCTATCTGAATATGAAAGGTCAAAAAATAAGCCTAATTTTAAAAAGGAAGTTACTAAAAGATACACATGCCCCAAAAAAAATAATACATTTAGTTCACTCTCTTGGTAACAGAAGGTGCCAAGGAACGTTTGTCTAGTTAATTGGATGGAAAGGAATAATTCACAAACAAAAGCTTTGTGGGGAAGAGGCAATGTATGGTGACTATCCTCACACAGTTTGGGTTTTTCATTTTGATTGTGTTGGTTTGGAGCAATGGTAGAAAGTTCTCTTTCCCTTTTCTTTCTTTCAGTTGCAGGAATGGTGTCTTGAAAATAGAAGTGTCTTACGAGTGCACATTTAAAATGAACACTCTCCTATGGTTCACACTACTGTATCTGCTCCTAATACTTAATTCAGCCTTTCTGGCTATGCTTCCCAGAATGTCTAGAGTAGCTTACTAAGAGGTAATTTGGATAGGGAGAAATTTGGACATCAAATAACCAGATTTTAGTATGTTTTTAATCTTATAAGTACTGTCTATGCCCACTATGGCTTGCACCAACTAGCACTGAGAAGACTGAGTTGCCCAAGGCCAGGCTGATTCCACAACAGGCTGCAAACTGGCAGTTCAGGACACTAGGCCTGAGTTTGTGTTTTTCAGAGCTGGAAAAGTTCCAAAAAAGTCAATTCTAAGAAAAACCACCCCTCATGGGCAGCTAATTAGGAACTGCCCCACCACCTAGCCTGAGTCAAGTATAATTCATCAGCAATGGTTCCAGAAAGTCCACAAAATTCCCCATATCCTTAATCAATCACAAAGGTACCCATATCTCTGGAGCTAGAGCTAACCATGCAAGGGAAAGAAAGGTTAAAGGTCACACACTCCTAATCTAACAGGCTTTAAATTGAGCCTCTAAAGCTTACATCTGTCTTACATCCTGATGAATGGTAGACCCCTACATGCTGGATTTCTGCAGAACAAATGCTCTTTGCATACTACTTAAGTCTGGGGTATCATTCTTTGGATACTCATGGACCCTGACAGCATCCTCTCCACACTTTTGAAAAAACTGAACACACATTTTCAATTTCAAAAAAATCAGTTGTCCCACAAATCTTTGGGGTTAAATGGTAAGTAACTATCACATATAGATTAGTCAAATCTACCTTCTTTTACTATTTCCACCTAAGGGTCTTATACCCAACAATATTTCTATTAGTGTCCACCTCAGTGTGAGCGTATCCTTGGTTCCTCCAGTGCTCTCCCAGATCTATCTTGTTCTCACTGTAATACACGACTAGAATCCAGCTGTCCAAGCAAAATCTTAGGAACTCTTCTTGCTTCCTCTTTTGCACTCCCTTTCTATATCCAATCCATCTCAAAGCTAATGAAGGGAAATATACGACACTGTGTCAGCAAATACAAGCTGTTTTCTCCAATCCAAATGCTTTTTTAAAAAAAATAAGGTGATGCAGTGGCGTGTACCTCCATGACTGCTGCATCTATCTCTCCACTGGTCTAAACTGAACCTAGCACGTGGCACTAAAGTACAAGCTCATCTTAGATTGCTCTTGAAACAAATGCTTACTCTTTAAGAAAAAAAATGAGACAGATCACTTTCTTGCAGAATGAAGAATACTAAAACCACTATTTTATGTTTTTGTTTAGTCGATACATGTAGTTCACCCAGAACCTCTGTGTTTTCTGTGTTTTATCTCACTTTTATGGGAACTTGGTATTGTTCATTCAGAAGAGGAATAAAAATTTTCTCTTTTTATATGTATGCATCAAGGACACAAAGAATTTTGTTTTGACAAGCTCCATCTGTCTAAATTAGATCCAGATCATGATATATATTAAACGATATTTGATGACCCAATCCCTAGAGAAAGTTCTGAGACTATATTTCCATTAAACTAAGGAGCACGGATTTCTGTTTTCTATTGTTATTCCCAATGAGCTCACATAATTCTAGAGCAGCTGTTACAAGAGAAAACTGTGTAATTCACACCTGGGGTATCACAGAGGAAATCCCTCCCAGCATTAAAAGTAGTCAGGCATAGGTGACATCAAAGCCCTGTGCATTATTCATAACTATAATTCTGTATCATATGTAACCACCAGACTGGTCAAAGATACTCTCAGTTTCTATTACAAGAGATGTAAATATCACATGCCTATTTATAAAATGCCAAAGCAGCTCTCACACGCATGATGAAGAGCTCTATAGTTTACTTCTGTAAAGATCCTTTAAAATCTGGGCTGTTCCACATCTTGAAAAGCATAGATGATAAAAATGTTTTAATAATTCTCATACAAAAATGGCAACAGAGAATATCTCCCTCGAGGCCAATAGGTTTTCTTATTCATTAACTCTTGGATCCAAATGGAACTTCCCCCCACCAAAAAAAAAAAAATGCATCCTGAATCTTACTTCCTAAGGATCAGCTCTTCAGCACACCTGAAACCTAAAGGATCAAATGGGTAACATCTAAGAAAGCATTCCAAAAATATAAGCTCCATTTGTATAAAAGGAGTGGACACCATACTTCTAAGACCTATTTACATTGAAGAAATGTCTGGAATGTGAGATTTCAGATAAAAACTTGAGAGAGTGAGTTATAGATAAGAACCTAAAATTGAAAAAAGGCATTATCCTGGGAAACTTGAATACTGAGAATATTTAAAATAAAAATGGCTCTTGGGTTCTGTAGTGGTTTGAACAGGTTTGGCGACCTTATATACATGTGTTTGAATGCTTGGCCTGAGGGTGTGTTCTTGCTGGAGAAAGGGTGTTACTGTGGGGGAGGACTTTGAGGGTCTGTGCTTAAACTCCACGCAGAAAAGAAGAGAGAGACACTCTTCCTCGCTATCTTCAGATCAAGATGTAGAACTCTCAGCTCCTTCTCCAGTACCAAGTCTGCATGCATGCTGCCATGCTTCTTGCCATGATGATAATGGACTGAACCCCTGAAACTGTAAGCCAGGCCTAATTAAATGTTATCCCTTAAAAGAGTTGCCTTGGTCATGATGTCTCTTCACAGCAATAAAACCTAAACTAAGACACTATGTCTTAACAAATTATAATACAACACCTACTTAATTTATGGTAAATCCTGGCTTAGCAACAGTGCGCACTGTATAAACATGGTTATATGGCTCACTGGGAGCAGAGGTTTTCAACTGGTGCTTAGCATTGCTTAAGAGGGTCCACATATTGGTTGTCCAGGAAAGGGGCAAAATTTACAATTAAAAGTATGGTTTCTAGGGTTCAGAGAATATCTCAGTTCTTAGAGTTATTGCTTAGTATATGAATCCCTGAGATCAATCCACAGTGTTTCACAAAACACCTGCAATAGCAGCACTTGGAAGGCAAGATAGATCAGATGTGAGATCATTCTTGGCTACATAGTGAGTTTAAGACCAATCTGTGATACAGGAGATATATTTGCAAGCAAGCAAGCAGAGACAAAGTATGACTAAATACCACGTTTATATCACAGTAAAGTAGCATGGCATAACTATAAGTCAAACTATCATGCTTGGAACTGCCTGTTCTCACACACACATTTGAACAGGATTAAGACTGAGATTAAGAACATCATCATTTAATTGGGGCAGGAAACATGGCAGTGTGTAGGAAGACATGATGTAGGAGGAGCCAAGAGTTCTACATCTTGATCCAAAGGCAGTTAAAGGAGACACACTCTTCTGCACTGGGTAGAACCTGAGCATAGAAGGAGACCTCCAAAATGTACCCCAACAAATTGGTAAACTCCAACAAAACCACACCTCCTAAAAGTGCCACTCCCTATGGACCAACCATTTTCAAACCACCACACATTGCATAAATACCTATAAATCTTAACATTCCCAAAGAGCAATTTTTTATTTCGCAGCATTGCCTGGTGTCCATACTATTATTATAGAAGTTATTTTTCTATGTTTATTGATTGGGAGAGTGGACTTATTGATGAAGAAAGAACGCATTGGTCTGTTTTCCTAGATATAATGTTTCCTTGAAGTTACAGACTGAAGTTGAGGCTGGCATATTGCTTGTGGTAAAGAAGAGTATTGCAACTGGTGACCTCTTGGTTTGTTTAAACTCTGGGCCTAATCATGTTGGAACAAAATAAATGAGAATGCAAACAAAACAGCTGGTCTACCTTCTATGTCCTTCACAATTTATACCCATTTCCAACCAAGTAAAACTGTATACTTTAAAACAATAACCCTCCAATTGGCACTCATTTTGAAGCTTTTCTGGTATTTCAATGAGATTAATTTTCATCATAACCAGACTATGGTTGACAGCCAGTTTGTGCTTAGCAGCTCATCCACTCTGATCCTTTAAAGATGTTTGTACAAGCACAATTGTGCCTCTTGTCGATAGGATAAGCTGAGCCATGCATCTGTAAACAGCATGAAAAACAAGAGATATCCTACTTTTCAAAACATAATAATGCATACACCAAGACTTTCCCATTAAGCCTCACAAATGAAGGCAAACACACTTGGAAAGAAAGAATAGGAAGGCACTGGGTCACATGTTCACTCTTAACCAGATACATACTCTGTAGAGTTTTCCTTTCAAACTCATCCAATCCCTGGCCATCTCACTTTCCAAGCTTTATATGCTGCCCCCTCCCTGTCCACCCATCCTTAGAACTGAATCTCCCTTCCTAGAAAAACAACTTTTTCATTAGGCTCAATACCAACATCCTGATTTTAGAACTCCCTACATAGTTAATTTCCATTTCTAAAACAAACATCATGTGAAGCTTTGATTAAAAGTATTGGTATCATTTTTTAAAAATCTATATTTTAAACTATATAGCAACATATCAACATATTTAATCTACCTATCATAAAAACATTAAAATGACAGTGACTGAGATGGAGAGATGGAAGTTTCCTTTGTTTTCTAAACTGGGGCAAGTAATCCTGGGTTGGTGCAATAGCTCAGTTAAATGGGCAAAGATCCACATTGCTTCTATATTTCCCTGCCATATGTGACCGTGTATTAGTGTCATCATCAGTATGGAGGAGGGAGCTCTAGTCATTGAACACATTTTAAAGAAGCAAGAAGGAAATTTTAAAAAAAAGTTCTCTCTCTCCTTGTTCTCTGTGTTATCGTATATGAAAAGAAGGCTGGAAAATATTTAACAGCAATATACCAGCCAAAATCCAGAGCTCATTTGCCTAAAAGTTAGCCATCAGCAGGCATGGAATTCTTCCCATCGTATTCTTCTTAAACTATTTTGTGTAAATGACCACATTCTGTGCAAGTAACCTTAGCCCTCATCAGAGGCAGCTTAGTACTTTTCTCTGTACTAGCTCCATTAAATGTATACTTTTATTTAATCTCCCTATGAACACCAAAAGTCTTTGTTAGCATTAATTTTTTATTGTTTATTATTTATTTATTTATTTACCTTACATCCTGATCACTGCACAGCTTTCCCTCTCTCTCCTCCCAAGTTCCTTCATCCCTCTTCCCCTACAATATCCCCCTTATTTTCTCCTCAAAGGGGAGGACTCCCATGGTTATCAACCACCTTGGTATATCATTGTATGACTAGGTACATCTTTTCCTCTTGAGGCTAAACAACATAGCCCAGTTAGAGAAAAGGAAGCCAAAGGCAGGCAACATAGTCAGAGATTGTCTTTGCTCCTGCTGTTAGGAGTCCCACATGAAGACCAAGCTGTACAGGGTCACATATATGTTGGGGCCCTAGGCCTGGTCCATGCATGCTCTCTGGTTGATGGTTTAATCTCTGTGAGCCCCAATGGGCCAAGATTAGTTGATTCTGTAGGTCTTCTATGGTGCCCTTGACTTCTCTGGTTCCATCAATCCTTCATCCCCCACTTCCACAAGATTCCCTAAGTTCTGCCTAATGTTTGGCTGTGAGTCTCCACATCTGTTTCCATCAGCGGTTGGATTTGGAAAAGTCTCTCAGATGGCAGTTATGCTATGTTACTGTCTGCAAATGTAGCAGATTATTATTAATAGTACCAGGGATTGGCTTCCTCTCAACATGGGTCTAAAGTTGGGCCATTCACTGGCTAGTGATTCAATTTCTACTTCAACTTTATCCCTGCACATCTTGTAGTCAGGATAAACTATGGTTTGAATCTTTTGTGAATGGGTTGGCATCCTCATCTCTTCACTGGAAGTCTTGCCTGGTTACAGGAAATGGCCAATTCAGGATCCATATCCCCTATTACTAATAGTCTTAGCTAGGGTCACCCTCATAGATTCCTGGGAATTGTCTTAGGTTTCTAGCTCATTCCATAGATGCTCCCCAATACACTAATTCCAGTTTTTTCTCCATCCATCCTCCCCACACTTGATCCCTCCTGTTACCCTTACCACCTTGCCTCCCATCCAGTACCCTCCCTCCAACTACCCCTGGTGTCTATTTTATTTTTCCTTCTCGGGGAGATTCAAGCATCCTCCTTTGGGCCCTCCTTGTTACTTAGATTCATTGAGTCTGTAGATTGTAACATGGTTACCCTGTATTTTATGGCTAATGTCCATTTATAAGTGAGTGCATGCCATAAACATCTTTCTGGGTCTGGGCTACCTCATTCAAGATGATCTTTTGTAGTTCCATCCATTTGCCTACAAAATTCACAATGACATTGTTTTTAATAGTTGAGTGAGATTCCATTGTATAAATGTACCACATTTTCTTCCTCCATTCTTTGGTTAAGGGATATCTAGGTTGTTTTGTTTCTGGTATTACAAATGAAACTGCTGTCAACATAGTTGAGCAAGTGTCCTTGTGGTATGGTGGAGTATTTTGGGGTTAAATGCCCAGGAGTGGTATAGCTGAGTCTTGAAGTAGAACTATTCCCAATTTTCTGAGAAACTGCCAAATTGATTTCCAAAGTGGTTGTACAAACTTGCATTCTCACCAGCAATGGAGGAGTGCTCTCCCTTAAGTTTTTTACCTTAGCCATTCTGAGGGGTATAGGATGGAATCTCAGAGTTGTTCTGATTTGTAATTCCCTGATGACTAAGGATGTTGAACATTTAAGTGCTTCCAGTCATTAGAGAGTTCTTTGTTGAGAATCCTCTGCTTAGTTCTGTACTCCAATTTTAATTGGGTTATATGTTTTATTGATGTCTAATTTCTTGTATTCTTTATATAATTTGGATATCAGCTCCTGTCAGATACAGAATGGGTGAAGATCTTTTCCTATTCTATAGCCTGTCATTTTATCCTATTTACAGTGTCCTTTGCCTTACAGAAGATTTTCAGTTTCAGGATGTCCCATTTATTAATTATTGATCTTATGCCTGAGCTTTTGGTGTTCTGATCAGGAAGTTTTCTCCTATGCCAACAGGATATTCAAGGATATTCCCTACCCTGTCTTCTATCAGGTTCAGCATATCTAGTTTTATGTTGAAGTCTTTGAACCACTTGGACTAGAATTTTCTGCAGGGAGACAGATATGGATCTATTTGCATTCTTCTACTTTCAGACATCCAGTTAGACCAGCACAATTTGTTGAAGATGCTTTCTTTTTTTCATTGTATATTTTTTACTTCTTTGTCAAAAATTAAGTGTCCATAGGTGTGTGGGTTTAGTTCTGGGTCTTTGATTCAATTCCATTGATCAACCTGCCTGTTTTTATGCAAATGCCATGTGGTTTTTATTACTATTGTTCTGTACAGCTTGAAATCAGGGATGATGATACCTCCAGGATTTCTTTTGTTTGGATATCTTCTTTAATGTCTTGCTTCAAAGATTTGAAGTTCTTTTTGTGTAGGTCTTTCACCTACTTGGTCAGAGTTACACCAAGATATTTTATATTATTTGTGGTTATTGTGAAGAGTGTCATTTCCCTAATTTCATTTTCATCATTTTTATTGTTTGTATAAAGGAAGTCTACTAAAATTTTTTAAATAACTTTGTATCCAGTCACTTTGCTAAGAGTGTTGATCATCTGTAGGAATTCTTTTGACAGAAATTTGGATTCACATATGTATCCTATTACATCACCGGCAAATAGCAATACTTTGACTTCTTCCTTTCTGATTTGTATCTCCCTTGATCTCCTTTAGTTGTCTTATTGCTATAGCTAAAACTTCAAGTACTATATTGAATATATACAGAGAGTAGACAGCCTTGTCTTGACCCTCGTTTTAGTGGAATTGCTTTAAGTTTTTCTCCATTTAGTTTGATGTTGGCTACTGGGTTAGTATTAATATCAATTTTGTTTTACAAACTTACACCCAACCAATGGACTGAAGTTGGGGGCCCCTGTGGTTGAACTAGAGAAGGGCTGGAAGAAATTGAGGAAGAGGGCAACTTCATAGGAAGTCTGCAGTCTCAACTAACCTGGACCTCCAAGATCTTTCAGATACTAAGCTACCAACCAGGTAGCATACACAGCTGGTTCGAGGCCCCTGACACATATACAGCAGAGGACTGCCTGGTCTGGCCTCAGTGAGAGAAGAGGCACCTAACCCTTGAGAGACTTGAGACCTCAGAAAGTGGGAAAGTCTGGTGGGGTGGGGTAGGGTAGTGGGAGGGGACATTTTCTTGGAGATAGGGGAGGAGTAATAGGATGATAAACTGTTGGAGAACAGTTGGGAAGGGGCTAATGACTGGACTATAAGAAAGGATTAAAGATAATTTTAAAAAGAGACCTAGGAAAGTGAAATAAGCTTTCAAAGGTCATGCATCCAGCTTTTAAGTGACAACATAAAACATAAGCATGGTCCACATGAGTTCAGTGCATGAGGATCACTTTGTCATGTATATTCATTGCACCAAGATGGGTTATATACACCACAGTGATGCTCAAGTCAGCTGAGACTGACATCATTAGCCAACATCCTACAGGATGCCAAAGTAATACATATTAATCTATCATATCAGCCGGTAATTATGACACTTCTTAATGAGCATACTGCCATCATATGTACCCAACAGCGATGACTGAGAACAGCTGTAATTTATATATCAAAATGAAATGAAACAATAAAAATTAATACTCCCAGTGACTACCCCTTTCTTCCTTACAAAACAGGCAGGAGATATTTAGATCACTGGGGAACAGTTTTAGGATTCCTCAAGGTTTCAACACTGCTGTGTTTTATTTGAGACCTTATTCTCGGGTGAATCACTACCACTTTTTCCCTTTCTCCCACCTTGACAAACTATGCATGGCTGACCTAGTAAAGTATCAGTGCATCACATTCTAGTAAGTAGGTGCCCTCTAGCACAGTTAACACGTGGCTTACTTCTATTTTTCCCATATTCTTCCTTCCTTCATTCATTTATTCATTTAGTGTGTGTACTCTGTATGCACTTCCACCAGCAATATATATATATATATATATATATATATATATATATATATGAAGCACAAATAATACAGCACTGCTCAACCACCTTCTTGTAGTACCATTCCACTGCTTTGTTGGGTTAGGCATCTAGCTTCTGTTAACTGCATTAACAGAGTCTTTTCTGATTGCCATGTTATCCTTTGAACAGCCCAATTTAATTAACATTCAAGAAACCCAACAATGAGCCAGATACTGTTCCTCCTCAGAGATGTAGAGAATGAGAAAATGTGGTCTCTGCTCTGGAGTAATGTGGGATTATAGAAACAGGTACAGATGGAACCTAAATTGCTGGTGGAAATGCATAAGAGTACACACAATAAAGGAAGGTAGGAAGGAAGGAAGGAAGGGAGGGAGGGAGGGAGGGAGGGAGGAAGGAAGGAAAGGAAAGAAAGAAAGAAAGAAAGAAAGAAAGAAAGAAAGAAAGAAAGAAAGAACGAAAGGCATTCAACTCAGCTTGGCATCAAGGACGTGCCTAGAAAGGGGTATCCTACACACACACACACACACACACACACACACACACACACACACACTCACAGACATATAAAGGTGGACTATGCTCCCAGTTTTTCTCAGCTACTCCTCTTAATTCCACATTCTTCTTTCACAGGGTAGGGAATCTTTGACAATAACAAGAAGACAGAAACAGAAGAATCAGCCATCTATCCCTGGATATCTCAAATTCATAGAAATTCTGGGACATGACTCTATAGATCTCCAATAAAAAGGAATCCTAGCACATTTATTCCACTCCTAGACACAGGCAGATGAGAATAATACCTTTAAAACCATGTCTGAAACCTGTTATTCCCATGTAGAAAGAGTGTTATAGAAACAGGGTCAAATGAGAAGAGCCTGACTAGGTGAGGTGGTGCCCATCTGTGATCCCAGTACTTGGGAGGCAGAAACATAAGGATCAAGAGTTTGAGACCAGCCTGGTCTATATAACAAAGCCTGGACTCAGTGTTCTCCCACCAGTCCATCCCCAATGTGAAGAGAGTCTGGTCAGGACCAACCACAGTAAAAATAAATAAGTCTTTCCAACTTTGAAGCAAATAAAATGAAAAAATGTGAGAATGACCTCTAAACTAGGATATCACTGCTACGATGCTAACCAACAGATGGGTATAAAATTTAAACCTGGTTTGAATTTAGATCCAGCCTGGGAAGAGGAGTTTCCTGAACTATAGTGAAACAAAAATGCCCTTAAAAGAACAGAAACAAAAGGTTTGTGTATTATAGTTAGAATTAAAGCTGAAGACCCACTCAGGTTTGTGAAGGGTCCCATGTTAGTTGGACCTGTTCTCAGTACTGAATCCAGGTGATCCCAGATTTTACTTGCTGGCTTAATGTGTATGTGACACTAGATAATGCACTTAGGTCACTGCCATTTGAATGAATGTCATCATATTTAAGAAAGCACTACTTTGTGAATAATGTAAAAGGATAAAATTTCTGAATTTCCAGTATATAGAGGTTAGATATATGTATGTGTGTATGTACACATATTCATATTTTTTCTTACCATATTCTTTTAAAGAAAGGTACAAATACATATCTTACTTTAAAATAAGTCACATAATTCTATAGATTCTTATGCATATATTACCAAAAATAAATTATAAGAAATAAATTTTAAGGTCTACTATAATGGAAGACAGTTTACTCCCTAACAAAGCAGTGAAAGCAAACTTACAATTTATTCCACCACTGACATAATATAAAGGTCAAAGGTCTAGACAGTCTCTCAGCAGCTGAAGCCAACTTTAATCAGAGGTCTTAGAACAATAAGATACAGCAGACATGATCTTAGAGAGCTCAAAGGGATTTTAGCTATCTTTCTCTTCAACAGTATTTAATTGGTATGTTTATAAGCTCAGATTTCAAGAAGTCAGTGTTAGTGTTGAGCTAACAGGAAATTTTGAAAGGCACATTCAAGGCTAAGTGTTGGGAGAAGAGGGTAGAGGTATCTTCTCTGGAGGCAGAGAAATGAGAGGTTTTTAATTATGAGAGTTGATAATGTCCTAGTTTCCTGTGGCTATTATCACCATAAACCAGGGAGTTTACCTTAACAAAAATGTTAAATGTGATAGCTCTGGAAGTTGGAAATCCACACAGAATTTCACTGAGCTAAAATCAAGGTGCTACCAGGTCAAGGCTGAATTCTTGGAGAAGCTCTATTACATCTGTTTCCTTTCTTTTTTTCCAGCTTCTAGAGAATGCTAAAACTGCCTTTGATCACTCCTCTATTTTGAAAGACATCCTAGTGTGCCTCTCATGGTGTGACATCCTGATGCGCCTATTTGAAGGACTAGTATCATCAATCCAAGACACTCTTCCCACCTGGACACTCTTACCTCAGGCATACCTGCAAAGGCTATTTGCCATATGAGGCAGCACTCCAGGTGGCAAAGATCAAGATGTGGTCATGTGTGATAAGCCACGAGTCAATTCTGGTATCATGATTACTCTTTGCAGCAACACAAGACTGTTCACAAGCTTATGTCACTTAAGAAGCCAACAGCTGCAGCAGAGACCCCCGTCCTTGATCACCACACAGTACCTCTCAATGAGGATGATCTTTTCATCATTGGCTTAGCCCTGCTCTGCTGAGTCATTGGGAGAGCATGCCAGCCATCTTAGTCAGAATCAGTTGTTATACAAAGTAGATTAAACTATACTATAATAAGGCAGCCTCCAGGAGAAAAATTATCGTAATGCTAAAAATAAGAAGCAAGAGAAAAGTTATGCCTCCGATTTCAGCTTTATTATATTTTCCATTCTCACTATTGCATTTCGTTTTTAAAAACAAGGTTTTTAATCAGCCTGCATCTACTGGCTTCCTTGCAAACCAAACAAAACTGTTTTTTCCTTTGCAAAATCAAGTCTAATAAAATTTCTCCATGAATCCACTCTTCAGGGAGAAGGTATTTCAAAGCCGGAAAAATATGGAGTCTCTCAGCCCAAGTAAATGTTCACAAGAGAAAAGATTAGACCTTAGAAATATTTCCATCAGGTAGGATATTGAGTAGCAAGTGATATTAGCAGCAAGTGATTTATAGAAATGCCCAGCCATATGGTAGATGAATCAAAATCATAAGCTGAGTCAAGATATCAGGGAGGGGACTTCTGTGCACTTCCACTTAAAAGGACTTGATGCCAACTGCTTTGTGAATTTGATGGCGCTCTCTAACACTAAGTCATACCCAAACTCAAAATTAATTCCAGAGACAAACAAAAATAACATAACACAGAGAATGTAGATTGACCACAGCCCTGGAGAAAGCACTTCAGGAAGCAACCTTCCCAGAGCATGCTGGTCTTGAAAACGTGTCATATTCACCAAAGAAGGTAAGTGTGGTGAACCACTGCTTGTTACGGCAGCCATGACACGTAGCACAGATAGAACTGGGGAACTTGGAAACTTATTTCCTCAGTTCTGAGGACTATAAGTCTAAAATTAGGTGTGCATAGGTAGTTTCCCCATATCTCACTGCTTCATTTTGGTTCCTGGAGTTCTGAGATAAAAAACTGAAGCTCCAGGAGTCCCAAATGGGGAGGCTTGGACAACCTTCTCAGTATGCTAATTAAAGAGAAAGAAGATTTAATCAATGTGTATATTGTGAAGAAAGGAGCCTAGAACTACTCCACCCCAGCCCCCACAGGCTCTGTTTATGCCACAGATACAAGCTTTATGTTTAAATGAGAAACAGACAGGACAAGAGACATGCATCACTAGTAGTCTTGGTCAAAGTGTAAAATGCCAACTATTATCTCAGTTCTGATTCTGCAAGGCAGCTTTAAAAAGTCCTTACTGCTTGAAGGAAGCAGCCTGGTTCCTGTTAGACAGTGCAGCCCTGCTAGAATTGCCTTACTGGGGAGGATAATGTTCCTGGGATCCAAGGTGACTGTAGGTGTAGGATAATGGCTCATCTTGTGGTTTTATTCTTGAAGGGTGATCTGGTGGGTTAATATCACACCACCCATTGCTAAAATAATGACTCCTTGAGTCATTAATGCAACTATGATATGAAGTCCAACAGGAATCTAACCAAACTAAAGAATGTAGGTGCAAAACAAAGGCAGAAATGCCAGAAATCCTGGCTCCTGGTTACCTTACAGGCCCAAGAGATGAGTTGGTGGATTATTTTTTTAGCCAAAAACAGTGTGTGAGTGCCTATTAGCATTCTCAGACAAGGATAGCATGCTCAAAGACTAGATTTCCCGACTCTCTGTTATGTTTTTTCCTCACAATGGCCTACATCCAACCCCCCCCCCCAGGCGGCAATGGGGGGGCGGTAAAGATGAACTGAATCACAGCAGTGTTGCTCACAGACAACAACAACAAAATGAACCAGGCCAGCAAGATTTCTGTCACCAAACAGCAAACCATCCATTTACACTTTATGCCTCCTCGATTTCTCAGGTAGCCTTTAAAAGCCTCTGCCACACTAAGTTACAAACATCTTTTAGAAACTTCAATACTTTTTAGGATTTTTAACAGCTCTGCTTATGCTACAGTCTTGAGAAATCTGTGAGGAGCGTTAGCTGAAAAGGGACAGGATCAGCTATGCATGACCAAGCACCATTGTGTGCAAAAGATTAAAGAGAAGCAAGCAAGCTTAAGGAAGAGCAACTTGGAAAGGAGGCAGTAGAGCAGGCCCAGAAGTGTGATGACACCTACCACACCAGGGACAGTCAGACTGAGAGAAATACATGGCAAGCTCTGGACAATTAGACTCGATTGTACTGAGTGATTACTTGAGAAGAGGTGAGGTTTAATGAGTTACTCTTTATGCTGGACAAGAAGGGACCGTAATTTATGGAAAATTAATGAAGAAAAAGCAGTTTGAGGAGGATATATTACAGGTTGAGATTTAAAGCAAGTAGGAAAAAGGGAATATAATATATATTGGGTATTCAAGTATGCAACTCTGGAACTAGTCAAGAGCATGGGAGATGAATACAGATCAATCACCTAAGGGGCACAATTAGACACATGAAAATATATTAGAAATAAAGCACCCAGGGGGAATGCATATTGTAAGAAACAACAAAAATAATGCAAAGATACTGGCAAATGTTCTAAAACATAGGACCTCCACAACAAATTTCCTCAAGTAACGGCAAACAGAAAGTGAAGAAAGTGATACAAAATACAGAGGTCCCACTAGCCCCCTGAAGGAGCACTGGCTCAATGACCTGCCACAGCTTTTAAAGGGTCTCTCAAGTCCCAACAGCACCAACTAAAACCAACCTTCAACATATATACGCTTTCTGTGCTACTTAATATCTGAGCAATCACATTCGGCCACTGCAAGGAAGTTCTCATTTTTTGATGTAGCCTATATGTAGTTTCCCACTGGAGAATGTGTTGATCAGAGCCTTACAGACTTCTAACCCCTTTGCAACATTCAAATATTTATCAATAGTTCATGGGGCTTAAAGTCCTTATACAATTTGTTTAAAGTTGTCTCTGTATCTTGTGATTCTTAGTCATTAGAACTGCAGAATCATTCTGGTTATTGCAAAAGACAATTTGTTATAACAGTTTCAACCAATAAGGGTGTTGGGAAATTTAGTTGATATCTAAAGTCCCTTGAAACTTTCAGGATTTAGCCTAATCTGGCTGTCTTAATAGTGCAGGTCTTTTCATGTTTTCTTATCCCTAGAGTACAGTTGAGGTTGTAAATCCACTCATCTTCTATCTGTCCTTGCTGCTTTCTTTATTACTTTTTCTTTCAGAGAATACAAATTCAGAAGCTTTCCGCCTTCATTCTCTCCCTTTCTGAAGATTGACAAGAAACAGTGTAGATGTTGTCTTTTGCCAGAGGGCTCAATATAAAACAAATAAAAGCAGACACCACATCAATTTTATGAAATACCAGCAATAGAAGTTTCTTTATCCTTAACACTCCATAAGAGAAAAACAATTTTGACACATCTCAATGTACAAGGAAAAACAAGCTGCCTTCATATATCAAAAATATTGCATTTTCCAATGTCCTTATTAGCACATTTTTATTTTCGGTTAAGATATTAATGAGTGCTTATGGAACTCTGACCTCTGTTTTCTTACCTGTCATTTGTTTTTCTACATTCTTGAGAATTTTTAAGTCCCATAAGGGAGAGAGAATTCCAAGAGATTGTGGAATAAAGTCAGGCCATGCTCAGATTTATTTCATCTTCATTTACCAGAGAAACATTGGAGCCCCTGAAGATCAGCTGTGCCTGTGCCACTCATTTTACCATCTCTCCTTTGGTGATGTCATTCAATGTTGTTCATTGAATAAAATCTCCCAACTCCAGGCCCTAGCAAGAAAGGGGTATGAAAACTCTTCCACACCAAACCTGTAGAAATACTGGACAGTGTGTACAAAAATCATTTTTTGGCGTATGTTCAAAGAGACAGAGGATGCCAAAAATTGAGAGAAAAATAGGTCCCCAGATGTCAGAAAATAAGCCAATGATTATTAAAGTATATCAAAAAAGATCTCTGGATGGAAATCTAAGAAGAAATTTTCAGATATATGGTGAAACTTTGGCAGAATAATGAGATGAGCTGATGTATACAAAACACAAAGGAAATCACTGACACACTCTACTGGAGGCTGATAGGTTAAACTGACTCTTATTAATGTTAAGAACAAACCACTGAAAACAAATTAGTTTATCCCATAAATGAATATGCTTACAGGAAAGGTGACAGTTACAGCCAAAGTATAAAACTGAATCATCGGTCTATGTCCATATTTACCCATACACAAAGCTAACAGCAATCCTTGACTATAAATTTCCCTCGCTTTTAATATTCAATGCACCACTGGGTTAATTGGTTTTTTCTCTAAAACACATCCTAAATCTGACTTCCATCCATCCTCACACCTGCCACTGAGATGAGCTTTCTCCACTGCTTAAGAGAAACTCAATGATAACCTATTTTATCTATAAAATTCATTCACCACATAGTTGCCAGACTAATTTGTTTCTGTTGTAAACCAAACAAGAGCCATATCCACTCTACTCCTTACAATAGTTTTCATGTTACCTTTTATTTAAAAGTCAAAGCATTTGACCATTGTCTACAAGTCCCTAATGATTCGGCTTTGTTCTGACTCCCAGACTTGAGCCTCGTTTATCATACCCTAGTCACGCTGACCTTCTCTCAGTTCTTGGATTGCTGTAAGCCTTTTCTCCTATTGAGACATCAACATATTTTTATGCTCTGTCTGCCGAGAATGTTCAGGTTTCTATTGAAATGCCAGTCTCACTAACCACTCTCGGAACTAACCTCCTTATTCAAGCACTCTGTCTCGTCATTTCCTTCTACCTCCCTCAAAGCATTAATCATGATTGGAAGTTGCATTACTTATTGATGTGCTTCCTTACTTTCTTTTGACCTACTAACAGGTAGGTTCTTGGAGAGCAGGAAATTTCTCCATCTTATTCATTGCTGAGTCTCCTGTACCTCCTACTTTACCTGTAATACAGAGGAGCACAGTAAATATCTTTGAATGAACAAATGTACCTAACCTACTACAATCCCCAACTTGACCTACAGTCCACAAGATTATGACAATTGGATAAATATAGAAACTCTGAGAACAGTTTGACATGTCCTTGACTATCCCTCCAATAATGTTTATCCTTTTTATAGTTTTATGAAAGGTTTGGCTTAGAATCTAATGAGTAATTATGTGTGCATGTGTGTTAATATTTATGTTTACATGGGTATACACATATGTGAACTCACATGAAGATCAGAGAACAGTGTCTTCTGACTGTCCTTGGGCACCATTCATATTAGGTTTCAAGAATGGTCCCTCACTGGCCTGGAGACTGCCAAGTAGGTTGACTAGACAGCACACCCCAGAGATCTACCCATCTCTGTGCCTGCACCCATAGCACTGGGATTACAAGCACACTACACCATGCCTGGCTTTCTATAGATCAAGCTCAAATCCTCATGCTTGCATGGCGAATTCTTTACCAACTCAGCCATCTCTGGCACTCTCAAGATAGTCATTTCAAGCATAATCTTTCATCACAGATGGTTTGAAAAACACTAATCTAAGCAATAACCAGATTAGAGATTGGCTGGATCTGACTTTTCATTACTGATATTATTAAATATTCAATAAAATTCTGATTGTCAAATGCACAGCAACCCCTGAGTTAGACTACAGATGATCGCTTCTCGGCCTTTTGGCTAAGATCAAGTGTAGACTACAGATGAGTAAGACATACTATATGTTCTTAAGAATTTTCCTAACTCTTGAGGGAAAACAGGTCTCTCATGATTATAATAGAGTAGAACAGAATCATGTAACAAGAACCATGATGAAAGAAGAAAAAAGCATCTCACACTCATTAGAAAGATCACTGTGCTAGAGAGATGATGCTTAAAGGGAAGGAAGATTGCCAGATGAACAAGGGAGAAGAGAAAGGCAAAGAAAATCAAGAACACCATGCATTTTGGAGTGCACATGGCATTAGAATTCCTAGTAGAGAACGAGGTAGAAAATAAGGCTAAAGAAACACTTTAGTACTTTGTTTTATTGTGGGAAAAAATGCTACCTATGAGCCTTTGCTCCAAAGTTACAATTCTTCCCACACTGACCATTCTCCAGTTGGGACTATAAAATTTCAACAGATACCCTAAAACCTTCATGGAATTTGTTAGCCTAGCCTAGTTCCCTCTACCATGAGCATTAGTTAACCTAGCTTTGTTTCCTCTACCATGAATCTAGAAGGTGCCAGTTACAACTGTGTACCTTAGTAGAGTAATGCTATGACCAACCCTCAGTGAACATGAAACCGAATTGGCAAATATACTCTGGGCACTGTGGTCTGCTAACGTAATTCACCACATGGAGGTGTAGACTAAATTCACTGTCCCCTAGCCCATCTTGACAGATGGCTGAAGAAACATGGTTCGGGGATCTTATATCCAGGGACAGATACTGTCTGTGAGTGCCGGCTCCTGATCCTTACACTACAGCTTCTAAAATGTGGTTGCCAGTCTGAACTGATGGTTCCAATCTGAGCAGAAATTTGAAGATCTGTGACTTGCAGGTTCTTATAAGATATCTTGCTGTGCTGTGGAAAGTCGGATTGGAAGGATGCTAGTCCTTAGCTATGGAAATCTGAATGAATGTCTATCATAACACTGAGTGAGAGACATGTTAAAGTAGAAGTTGACAGGAACTCTGGAAAGAAATAAGACCAATCCAAAGCTTTTTCTAGACAAAACTCAAACCATGTTCTGAAAAGTGAATGGTGTGCAACAGAAGATCGGGGACAGCCAAATCTGAAGGATATATACATGCCATCAAGATTTTCTGCCATTTCCCTGTGTCCCTCAAGACATGGCAGATGTTTACTATTTTGCCATCAATGGTATCTTGTTTCAAAATAATGTGGGAGGTGCTTGTCTTTCAAGTACAAGTTCACCAATCCCAAATCTATCATTGCTCATAAACTCTTCACCTTGTTCTTCTGAAGAGCAGCCGTCTTTTGATGGTACTGTTACTTCTCAAAGTCAGCATTAGATCCTATTCACATCTGAAGATCACAGATGTTCCCCAAATCTCCAATCCAACAGTTCTCAAGATTTTAACACCCAGTAAAATAAACTGAATGTCTATCCATATATCTAAAATGTTAGTCTATTGAAACGCTACTCTTCATGAGACAGAGCTAACAAATTGAGCCTTTGGGGTATAATTAGGTCATAAAGGTTATTCTCATAAATAGGATTGCAGTCCTTAAAGAAAAACTATAAAAGCTTGCTCCCTTCTCTGCTCTCCACCAGGCAAAGATACAGTAGGAAGGATGTAGCCTGATGCACAAAAGAACCTTTTCCAAAACCACTGCAATGGCTTGCAATGTTGATCTTACACTGACAGAATTATGAGAACCAAAGTTCTCATGTCTGTGAACCCTATAGTCTACTATAATTTGTTATATTTACCCCAAACTGACAGACACTCTCAAATTCATTGATGACATTTGTCAAAATCTCCTGCACACCATAAACCTTCCCTCTCTAATGTCCCTGAAAATGACACTGTTGTGTGTGGAAAACAAAAGACATATTGGATGATTTTCATAGCTTGAAGATTCCCAGACACCTCGGGGACCATATAACATACTGCCTTGTTTTCTTCATTCAGTGGTTAGAAAATGCAGAATGGCATCTTTCATTATTTTAGTCATGAGATGCTCTTTAAAGTAACTTTCCTTGTGGTCATCTGTACACTTAGCTATGGTATATTGATTTTATATATTATTTCTTGATGGATATATTATAGAAACACTTTTATACATTATGTTAGAGAATCATTATTTTAAAGAGCCCTGAAACCAATATGTCAAGTATTAGTGCTACAATAAAATCACCTCTAGCCTTCATTCTCCTAAGGCTTTGCATTTCTCCCCACAGTTCACAGCTACTCAGAGAGGCCTAATGATCAAGTGATTCTAGGTCCTCCAAATTCCTTTTCATCCTTCCTTGTAGTTCCTACATTTTTACTACCATCAAAGGATAAACTGCCTTTCTTTGGGCCAGAAAATATAAGGATCTTCTTAAAAGTTTAAAGATGAAGACAGAAAGGTAACATCACAGATCCAAGGAGGGCAATCCAGAACCCTACATAATCTGTGTTACAGATATCTGTTCCCATCAAGATGTTTATTGCAGAAATATTTTTCATGTAAATTACTGTTTGTACCAAGGAGACAAGGCCATTATCTCAGACAAGTCCTAGAAACCTAACTGGTTCACAAGTCAGAATCTTACATCAAAGACCTGGAATCGCTCAGACTCATTTTGCTCCAATAAACAAAGATTTAAATGGTTAACAGTTATTTTGTTTGCTATATTTTGTGGAGGTCAATATCCAATGGGAAGGAACAAAGATCAATAACATTCATTCCTGAATAAGGGAAGTAAATAAATGTAGTAAATAAATGCATTTTTAAGGCCTAGTTAAAAGCTCAGTGGTGGGAACACTTGCCTAGCTACTTTAGGATCTGGGTTCAGCTTCTTGCACCATAAAATGCTATTTTTATCCATCTTAGTATGTGAAAATACCAGGGTTACTATTGTCTTCAATCCTTTATAATTCATGTATCACAAGCATGGAACAAGAATTTCTTTTATCTCTTCAGGGTAGTTTTTTGTTTGTTCGTTGGTTGGGTTTTGATGGGGTTGTTTGAGGGGAGTGGGTGCTATTTTTGTTTTCCATTTAAAATGAAAGTAGGACTATATAAGGATATGGGAGGAGAAAGAAATTGGCATTATAGTTTATAAAGACTATACCTCAGTTTCTTTGTGTACCTTCATATATACTCAAGGGTCACTCCAGTGTCATTTAACATGCACTGCATTTGCATGGGAAAGGAGGGCAGGGGTCTTGTCTTTAAGCTGTATTTATATCCTGAGAACACTCTTTTCACTGAAACACTGCAATATTTGGAGCTTGGGAATAACCATAGGGTTTGTCTCACCCTTCCCTGGATGTCTTGGTATTGCAGTACCTGTAGTCCGGCAATTATTTGGAAAGCCTGCTGTATACTGGGTACTGGTTTCTGGAGTCACAACTATGGCTCAGAACTTTATGTCTCCTCCAGTGAGCTAGTAGTAGCCATGGAGAAATAAGTAATTTTAAGAGAATAAGAAGATTGCACTCAACAAAGTAGATCAACAGAGGATATGCTGAGGGGACAAAGCCAGGAGGAAGAGCAGGGTGTTGACAGGTTTGTGTAAAGCAGTCAAGTTATAGCAACTTGGACCAACAGTTTAGACAGCAGCTGTCAGACCCATGGCTGAGGCTCTAGCTGTCATCAGAGAGATTGCTTAATAGTGGTGCCTGGAAAAGGAAAAGACTCAGACACCTCTGCTACCTGTCTGAGCCTAACACAAGGTTAGCGAAGGGCTGTTCCTATACTTCCCTGGCCTGTTGTCTTAGAAGTTTGGAGCCTGTAATTTAGAATCCAGAACTATCATTTATAGGCTGGCTGAGTTATTAATAAATTATTCAGCCACTGTGGATTTGACCTCCCACAGCTATAAAATTTTACCTCTCAGGGCAATGCAATAGTCCTCTTCCCTGTGGCTTCATTCCGCTCAGTTCCAGGTACCCAGAATCCACCACTACAATCCAAACTACGAAATGGGAAACTTCACACTTCCCTGGGCATGCGCGTGCGCGCGCGCGCGCACACACACACACACACACACACACACACACACACACACACACACGCACACATACACAGAGCTTATGTTTTAAATTGTGTGTCTTTCTGAGTGTCTTGATGAAATCTCATACTGCTACTTTCCATCCTACCCGGGATGTGAATTATACCCATTCACATTTTGTATGCTACTCACCAGACACCTCTTATCACTAGGCATAATAGTGGATTTTGCATTATCCAGGAAGTGAATACGTTATAATGGTATGCTTAGCATATGAGATGCAAACTGCATTCACATAACTAGTACTATGCCATATTGCTGTAATTGTTACATTTTGCTGTTAGTCGTTGTTGATGGCTTCCTACTATGCCTAATTTATAAGTTAAAGCTAATAGCAAATATGTGTGCATTGGAAAAAACATGATGTACAGCATCTGGTACTCATCACAGTTTCAGAGTTTCACTCAGGGTCTTGGACTATATCCTCTATGGGTTATACAGGACCACAGTGTTGGAGATCAAGTGAGCTGTGTTACCAATGCCCTGTTCTCAGCAACCACTCAGTTATTGTTTGCTTTCTCCATTTCACCTCATCCCACTTCAGTGCAAATGGCCTCTAAAGAGTGAATATTTAGCATACTATGTACATAACAGACAGACAGACACACACACACACACACACACACACACACACACACACACCAAACCTAGCTGATTTTCTGTCAAAATAGACATCCTAAGCATCCCCGCCCAATGTTGCTCTCAGTCATTTCTAGTAAGATGACAGGTCCAGGAAGGGACACAAACCTCCTTTATCTCCAAACCATGCCAGAGAAGGTACAGGCATAGAATTTGGTCCAGACCCTGAATCCCAGTCCCATGCAGCTACCTCTCCCGAATCACAAAAAACAAAAGTCAAAGTGACATGCTCTCACTTTCAATTCAGAACTAATGTTATGAAATAAAAGGTGTTTATTAAGTACTCTCTAAAATACCTAAATAAATTGGTACAGCCTATGCAATTATATTCTGAAAGTGTAAGGCCTTTCAGACACATTAAAATCTATTGGTCCCCAAGAACATATCCACAGACCATCCTCAGTATAAATTATAAATGCTCTGCTGTTCCATGGCCTCTTTAGTTTTATCATGCTATTTCTTTCCTTTAAAAATGCAACAGATCAGAAGAGAGGTGCAACTATCATTTCAGGTTATGTAAGATAAAAGGCATGCTCCTAAAGAAATATAAATGCACTCCACCAAAAATGAGGATGTAAATCTTCAGGAGATGATCTGGGATGACCCCATGAATCTCACCAGGAGGCCAGGTAATAGGTGGGAGAAGAATATAATGAATGAACAAATAGATAGAAATCCGTTTCTCGAATCTAAATCCCTTGGAAAAAAATCATCCCCTGCCTCTCCTGTCTTTGGCTCTCCTCAATTCTTTAGACAAGGGAATGTGCATCCTCGGCTGACCCGAAAAAAAATATGCAGCCTCCAGAAATCCCACTCGATGAGAAGTTAAGAAGCATAGCTCAATATTTAGGACTTAGATTTTTTAAAGAGGTAAAAATGAAGAATTTATTTAATAACACACTTCTATTTAGGACTCCTGAGTTTTCCTGGAGAAAACAGTGTCTCTGAGGACAGAACAGTATGGAGCAAACTCTTAGACAAGGAAAAGTTAGGTCAACCACTTGTTATTTGTGCCCTAACATGTAGTTATTATATTTAGTGTAGTCTAGGGAATTTGCCAGTTAGTCCATATACTCTCATAATTTACCAACCACCACCACCCTATTTACGAGAAATGCCAAGGATGATGTATATTGTCCAACTTTGCAAATCCATCCTTTGAAAATCCCACCCCAGGGGTTGGGGATTTAGCTCAGTGGTAGAGTGCTTGCCTAGCAAGCGCAAGGCCCTGGGTTCAGTCCTCAGCTCAAAAAAAAAAAAAAAAAAAGACAAAATAATGAAAATCCCATCCTGGTTTTCACATGAAGAGAAGTGAGCCTCAGAGGAAAAGATACTCACTGAGGATGGATTGTATCTTAATCTAAGGAAAGACAAACCTTAAATCCAAGTTAACTCCAAACCCTTGGATATTGCCTCTACACTTAGCAAACTCCCTCAAATGTATGGTTTCCCTCTTATTTAACCTTATTAAGTAACAATTAGCTATAGAGTATTAGAAATTTACACAAAACAAATTAATCATATGTACACAAAAGTATAAAATTAAGAATTCACAAGCTACTGTTTATAACACAAATATAAAATATTTCAATATAAGCTATATTCAAAAGTATCATGTGCATATAACATGCTGCTACCCCAGTTTATAAACTGGAAAAGTGAGACTCAGGCAGTAATTTTCTCCAGCACACACAGCTGGTGCCTGGCCAGGGCAGACCAAGTACCAGCTTGCTAACCTCATGGTGTATATTTTCTTACTATACTTTCTTGTTAGAGCATCCCTCCTGGGTCCTTCTACCAACGTACAGTATTTAAGAAATAAATCCTCCATTCTCAATGACCATCTCATAATGATCTAATTATGTCCTGAGGAAACACCAAGTCTAAACTTCAGCTTTCTGAGAACCTGCACAAAGTATAGAACTTTCAGCTGCATGAGAAACTAGAGCCACACTGATATTCAAGTGCCTAGGAATGTAACTGTGTGTGTATGTATGTGTGTATGTGTGTGTGTCTTATACATATATAAAACTATAATTGATAAATATTATATATTTCAAAATAACAATTAGAGAGGATTTTTTTAGATGTTCCCATCACAAAGAAACAATAAATGTTTAGAAAGTAGGGTATGCCAGTGTCTTAGGGTTTTACTGCTATGAACAGACACCATGAGCATGTTTTATAAAGGACAACATTTAATTGGGGCTGGCTTACAGGTTCAGAGGTTCAGTCCATTATCATCAAAGCAGGAGCAAGGGAGCATCCAGGCAGGCATGGTGCAGGCAATGCTGAGAGTTCTACATCTTCATCTGAAGGCTGCTACAGGAAGACTGACTTCCAGACAGAGTAAGGGTCTTAAATCCACATCCACAGTGACACACCTACTCCAACAAGGCCACCCCTCCGAATAGTGCCACATCTGGGGCCAAGCATCTACAAGCCATCACAACCAGATACCTTGATCAGATCATGATCCACTATAGACATGCATTGAAAATGCATACCATATCCCACAAACATGTACAATTACTATTCATTAATTGAAAAGGTTTTTAGTACTTAATAATATGAAAATTTAGTCAGCTGTTGTATGATAAAACTTTTGATGCTATGCACATGTCTATTCATTCCAGAAAAGGGTTCCACAACAGACCAAAGTATATATACCAAAGTTCATCTTGGTAACCATGAATTTTACTGGGGCTACTTATAAAAATATAGGTGAGGAGTTACTTACTGGAGAAGAAATAATTCAAAACTAGCTGCATCACAAAAGTCAACCCCTGAATGGGTATTAGATCACAAAAGCTGGAACCCTAGAGAACACTGCACAGCCTATACAAAACTTCACAGTTTGAAGTCCTCTCCACATGCTGCAGTTGGTCTAAGCTTCTTCCAGGCCGCAATGCAAGTTTCTGCTGCTTCTAGGAAGCTGGTCTGGTCTCTTTTTTTTTTCTTACTCTGGCAGAAGAGCCTAGTGAATCTGGTCAGTTTCATGGACTTCCTGAAGCTTAAGGAACTCCCCTGAAGAATGAAATGTCTCATTCTTGAATTAAACTGTTACACAATACCACCTCAATATAATCAATATATACTGTATTTATGTATAAAATTATCATACTGTTTCCATAATTATTATAAATAAAATGACATTAATTCTTTAAAATAAAATAAATTGGTAATAATATAACCTAAAACTCTAAAGAACAAAACAAAATAATCTATGAAGAGAATAAATATTCACTTATTGCCAAGGTGCCCTGCACAATGGCTCACACACAGAAGATAATAAATTTATACTTGTACTCTGTTTTTAATTTTTAAAAAATCTCATTAATTTAAGTTGAATTACTTTGTTCTAATATTTGTCAACTCTTTTAACCACTTAAATAACTCTGTTCATTTTACATGGTAGAAATTTTGGCCACAAACTAACTTCTTATTGAGTTCAAAGAATTAAAAGCACATTAAAAACTTCTGTAATTGTCTAAATATATGAGCTCATTTCCTGAAATAAATGCAAGCTGAAAAGGATCATTTCTATTTTTCTTTTTTTTTTCTTTTTTTTTTTTTCTTCGGAGCTGGGGACCGAACCCAGGGCCTTGTGCTTGCTAGGCAAGCGCTCTACCACTGAGCCAAATCCCCAACCCCGGATCATTTCTAAAATGAGGAATTTACAGAGGACTAAAATATATACAGAGTGATTCCCTTGTTCGTATACTGCAAACTCGTTCTTAGATCAGTGAATTTTATAATGGAGAATTGCTGCATTTTTTTGGAAGGTGATTGCTTTGTTGGATAATGTGGTTATCTGACAAGCCTTTGCCTAAACACTGAAGTTTTTATTGTTTCATGAAATTTTAAAGGGCTGTCATACAAATCAACAGGTAAGACTTTCAGAGTCAGCAAGAACTCAATTTTACCTATTTATTAAATTTGCCTTGAGAAACAATTACATTAGCAGCTGTGCCAGCTAGAAAACTGTTTATATCCCAATAGCTGTTTATATCCCATATTTACCATGGCAAACGCCATTATTCCTCACCTACCATATGTATGAGTATGTAAACTATTAAAGCCTGGTACCTTTGTTCAAATTCTGCTAAGCAGTTGGCTTTCTTCCCTGAAAACCATAAGCTTTCTTTGAAAAGGCCAATAAAACTCTAACCTCACACACAAGGCATGGATATCTAACAGGAACTTAACTTTCTAGATGTTTGCAATTTAAAATGTTTTTAACTAACTGACCACCATGTGCATCACACACACACATACACACACAGTGCTTTAATGATGATTAAGAAACAACTTGTGGGGGGGGAAAGTGAGGCACAAGAGGCAAAAGCAAAAAGTGAAAGGTAAGAAAAGGAACTGTATCTACTGCACTCTGAGTGGTCAGAAACTGAAACAGGCCACTACATACACTTTGTTCTAATATTTGTTAGAATAGCAGGGTGTGTGGGGGCGGAATGCAGTATTTGAGTTTGTAGCATTTTGTCTTTATTAGAGCTGTGCTGGTGTTGAGCCCATATTGGACAAGCATGACTGTTGTCCACCCAAGCTGCTTTTGCTTTGGAAACTTCCTTCTTGAGTAACAGGGTCCTCCACAAACCACTGTTAACTTTACAGTTTGCAATTTGTGTAGAGTATCTCACCTTTCTCTAGTGCATTAGGACTCTAGTGGTAAGTAAATGTATCAGATATCTGAAAAAGCTAAAATTCAGAAGATTATGGAGGTCACAAAATTATGAAAAAAAAATAAAGTATAATCTGTTCTTGGATGGTATTTTGTGCTTAAAATATGAAATTTTCAAAATAAAAAAAATGATTTACGAAAGTAGCACATAGGGTTGACCCCTTGAAAGTGTCTGACAAGATCAACAGATGTACGTAAACTATGAGATCTTTCTGCAAAGACCTCCCACCCACTAGAAGTCTAGTAAGGTTAAATGTCCTATTAACCACGTTGTGATATTGCCAAAGCCCAGGCCCTTCTCTCCTTTTTGAAGTTAGATAGATCCTGTACTTGTATAGTATGTAAGGCTACCCAGCCTTACATACTATAATTACTATCAAACCTAAGCGAGGCCTTTGCATTATTCTGCATTCTTGCAAGAATATTACAAAGCCACCCTTTGTTTTCCCATGAGGTATGCAGAGAAAACGACCACAAAGTGGTCAAGTGGTTTATTCAAGTTTTCAGTTAGAGAATGTGTCAAAATTCAGATACTAATACAAGTCTTTCCACTTGTTTCAATCTTTCCAAGCACTTATCCTTGGTTATAAAATGTAGATAATAAAAAAAATTTTTTGAAGTGAAGACTTGAAAGAAATGCCATGAGGAAAAGTGCCTGGTGGGTCTCTAGTATCTATTTATCTTGTGTAACTCTAACTTCATTTCCCACTAAACAACTCCCTGTTTCTTCCTCCCTCTGTCTCCTAGCAACCACCACTCTGCTTTCTGCTTCTATAAACTTGACTGTTCTTGATACCTCATGTGCATGGAATCATTTTTCATTCTGTGGTTAACTTGCTTGTTAACTCTTCTAAATCCAGCTACAGTGTTGCAAACAGCAGCAGCACCCTTTGTTTAAAAAACTGATTAATAGCCTACTATCTATACCATCACCAAATTGTAATGGCTCAATGCAAACATTTTTTTTCTTTTATCACAGTGCAAAAGTGTTAAACATCCAGCAGCCAACACTGGAAATTTTGAATTTTGATCTTTTCTCAGGCCAGCAATGTGTGGTAAAATCCTGTTCTACTGCAGGTTTGAACTGTGAGTCAGAAATCTCAGTCATCCTACTGAAAAATACCCTATCCTGTGTCACCAGGCAAGGACACTCAGTGGGCTAATTTTATGAAATGCATTTTGATTCACAGTAACACCACTCCAGCTTACGTCAAAGTCAATCCATCCATAACAAATGGTTACAAAGTTATATTTAGACAGAATGAATAAGTGTTATCTTAGTTTTCTTTCTAGTGAAGTGTTTAAGAGCATGAACAAAAGCAACTTGACCAATAGATACAAAGTTATATTTAGACAGAGTGAATATGTATTGTGTTAGTTTGCTTTCTGGTGCCATGACCAAAAGCAACTTGGGAAGGAAAGGGTTCATCCCACTTTACAGATTACAATGCATTCTTGAAAGGAGTCATGGCAGGACCTGGGGGGACTGGGGATGGGAGTAGAAACTGAAGCAGAGACGGTGGGACAGTGTTATCACTGGCTTGCTTTTCATGGCTCACTCAGCTTGCTTTCTTAGGCCACCCAGGACCATCTGTCAAGGTGTAGCACCAAACCACCTGTGGTGGGATAGGTCCTCCCACTTTAGTTATTCACAGAAAATCTCTACAGACTTGACTAAGGACCATTGTGAAGGAGGCATTTTCTTAACTGAGGTTCCACATTGCTAGAAGACTCTAACCTGTGTCAAGTACAAGTATATCAAGATCTAGTGTATAACACAGCACCTATAGCAGGCAGTACAGCATTGAACACTTAAAAGTTATTAAGATGGGCTTTATGTTAGATAATTTTTACACACACACACACACACACACACAAAAGGGTCACAGGTAAGTTCCAGAAGTGATGGGATATGTCTACCTGCTTGTGGTGACAGCATCAGAGATTCATGTACCTATCCAAGCCCATCAGGTTACCTCATGATTATTTGCATAATTGTATGCAGTGCATACCACAAGCAGTCCAGGAAACCAATCTAGCCCAACTCTTTATAACTCAATAAAACTCTTTTCTAAAAGTACCTATCATGAATCTTGGCAATATTGGGCTTATTCACTTATTTGGTCTAATTATAGAACATAGATACCTGCTAGGCTGACATATGCACGCGCGCGCGCACACACACACACACACACACACTCCACGATTCTAGACTAATCCTCTATTGCAATCCTTTATCAGAATACATTGAAAAGAAATTAAAACTTAAATAGATTCTTTTGAAACTGGTCTTGGCAGAAAATAAATAAGTAATTAACCATACATTTCTGTGTTAAAGGAATAGACTCCATTCAACTGTTAATAAATTTCCAAAGGAATTGTATCTGTGATGTGAGTAAAAGTGGACAGACATAGCTTTTACTTTAGATTTGGCTAGCAACAGGCACATGGCTGAAACAGCTTGGAAGTACTTACACAGCAGGCCAGGAGGGGAAGACCCTGCCCACAACAAATGGAGGCACCTATCAAACTCTAGTTTAGCCAGCAGCCAGAACACCAGATCCATCAGGGGCAGTCGCTAGGTCAGCAAACAACAAGGAAAAGAAAATACAAAACTGTATCTCTCCTAAGAAATCAGTCTGTAAACGGACACCTGCCAGGTAAGGCATAGATTCAAAATGAAAAAGAAAAAGGGAGAAAAAAAACAAGAGACACTGTGGGAAGAGAGGAAAAGGAGAGCCCTCATTGAATGGATTTGTTCTGGAACATTCCTGGGATATGCCAAGTGCTAAGTTACAGGCCCTGGATACACAGATGAATGGATGACAGACCCTGACCTTTGCAGCTGCTGGGAAGTTAGCCTGTCCTTCAGGGTGCCACTGGACCAAACCAAATTATTACAGGGATTCTCTGACTAGGTTGAGCCAGCCATATCCTTATACCTAGAATGACTGAAACAGGCAATGTTACCAGGACTAAATTCATATCTAGACAGATTATATTCCACAGGGGAGGACATTATTTTTATTCTATTAAACAGGCACAGTATTAAAATGAATCCTGATGAACTGTTGCTACAATTCTACATTACTACATCTCTCAATCCTCAGCAGAAAACATTCTTCTTGCAATAGATGGCAAATAGCACAGAGACCCACAAGCAGTGAACATGCAGGGACCAAGAGACTATGGGGTGTTCAGCCCTAAATAGGATGTTTGTATCACGCGCCTCTCCCCAAGGCTCAGGGATTACTATGGAAGGGTATTAGAAAAATCTTAAGTGCCAGAGGCAGTAGAAAACTGCAAGGAGAATGTTTTCCAAACAGCATCGATTGTCACAGCGTGCACAAGACCTGCACAAATTCGAGCCAGTATGGAGAAGGAAGGTAAGCATGTCTCACCCCTAGTGGAGGGGCTATTGGCAACTGATGTCTGCTGGAAGAGTCTGAGTCCTTGTCTTTAAAAACGAGTGTGCCTACAGGTAGGTTGATCCATGCACCGGTGGTATATAGCCAGGCACCAAAGAGTTCACAAACAACAGAAACTAGATGTGATAGCTTTGCTTTCTTATTTTTTAAACAAAATAAGGTGGGTGAGAGGGGAAGGAGGGAGAGCTGTGATGGAAACCAGTACAGAAACAGATGCAGAACAGAACTGCAGCACGAGCTTAACCTGACCCCAGATCTACACAGCATGCTAGCACTTACTGAGTGCTTTGTGTTTCACAATAGAAACACGATGCTGGTGGGAAGCCACCTTGAGAAGACTGTATCTAAGATTCTTACTTTAGGATTCCTATACTTTCCTTTTCCTTAGAATTTACAACAAGTACTTCTGTGCTGGCAGAGCGCCTGTCTACTCTCTGGCCCCCACAGAATGTCAATGAAGCTCCTTCATTTAAAAAGAAATTCAGACGAATTCACTAGGTGGGAGAACGGAATGAAACTCCAGCATCCAGGTAATGGGCTCAAAGGATAGAGGACCCCTTAGAATAGAGCAGAAGCACACGGGAATGTGTACAGAAACTGGGATTCAGAAAACAACCAAGAGACATTGCAAGAGCAGGGACTGATTCACCACTCCAGATAGCACAGCTGACTGCTCCACCATATCTGTGGACTTGGGATTGAAAGCATCCAAACAGCAATGGAGTTATGCCCATCATAAACTCCAGCCAGAGAATTTTGGATCCCTACTGCCTCATTACTCATGAACAAGGAGACAAAAGCTATGCCAAATGGCTCTGCTGCCAAATCTTTTGCAAGGCGTGACTTACCACACTTGTTCTCTGCAAGGATCACATAAACCAAGAAGAGACAGTAAGTGTGAGTTGGTGTTAGAGCAGGAGTCTGTCTCTCTAAGACAGTCAATCCTGTAGAAAACAGCCCATACCACCTGCAGTTCTCTCCCTGGAAACAAGGTTATGCTTGTTAAATGAGATATCCCTCCTTGCTTCTTGTCACGGAGGCTCTACTGAAACATCCTGCCACCCCCTGAAAAGTCATACTTCTCCAAAAGTTCATAATCTCCATCAACTGGCTGCAAAGATAATGAAATAGATTAAATTTCCATAAGGAATTCGAATCAGTGATTTTTTTTTAAGATCAATGAATTGCAAGAAAATCATCTAAATAAATTAAGGAAAATGAAATGCAAGAAAGTGTCGAAAAATCATCTAAATAAATTCAGGAGAACAATGCGGGATATGCATACAAAAAAACAACTCATGGGGATTTGTGAGGATAAACCTACATCTAGGAAACAAGCCTTGACAATAGATTAGTTCCGGCAGAAGATTTTCAAGCCTAGAAGACATTCATGAATGAGAACATCCAGATATAATAAACAATGGGAGGTTGAGAAAAGAACCGTTGGAACACGGTCCCTGAACCAAGCTGTGCGAGGAGATTTCTGAGACCTTGTGAGGAAACTCCAAGTAAACAAGAGTCTTGAAATCTCTGTTCCTCCATAACGTGGGTTGTTTCTCGGCATGTGCTTCTGGGCCCCTCCCAGGCGTAGCACAGGGTAGCAGGTTCACTTCAGGTTATTGATAGCAGCTGGTTATTGTTATTTGCTTATGCACCTCTACAGAAACCAGGTTTTTGTCATGTGCAGTTGTCTTTGTGATCCTCTACTTTCTCAGGTGATTCTTCTTAACCCTTAGAGGAGAAGTTGTCTGATGCTCTGAGTAAAGTTGGCTATGGCACGAGACTTTAGTCTGCTTCACTTTTAGGCCCTCCCAGGAAAGAGTTTGTTTAGCTTATGATTCCATATCTCTGTTCATCATCTAAGAAAGTCAGGACAGGAACTCAAACAGAACAGGAAGCTGAAAGTAGGAGCTGACGCAGAGTCTATGAAAAAGTGCTGCTTACTGGCTTACTCTTCATGGGTTGCTCTGTCTGTTCCCTTATAATACCCAGAACCACTATCTCAGGAATGGCACTATCACAATGGACTGGGCCCTCCCACGTCAATCACTAAGTAAGAAAATGCCCTACAGGCTTGCCTACAGCCTGATCTCTATATGACATTTTCTCAATTGGAGTTCCCTCATCTCAGATTGTGTCAAGTTGGTGCAAAATTATTCAGCACAACTGGCCTCTTGTCAACTTGACACACAAACTTGTCACATATTAAAACTAACCTTTCCAACCAGAAGGGTCTCATATTAATAAATATCACAAATATAAAACATACTAAAAACTTTAATGTCCCATGGTCTTTATCAATCCAAACACCTTAAAAGTTCAGTATCTTTTTTAAAAAAATCCAAAGTCTCTTTTAAAACCAAAACTCTTTGTAAAATGTCAAAATATCTTTAAAAGTCTAAAGCATCTCAATTGTGAGCATCTACAAATTTAAAAATAAGTTGGATACATTCTTACTTTAGCCAGGACACAGTCACAATCTGAACAAAGTAAAAACCAAACTCCAACTGTGTAAATAACTCAGCACCCAACGTCTGGGATCCACTCACCATCTTCTGGGCTCTTCCAAACAGCTTAGTTCACCTCCCGAGCCCTGCCCTCTGCAGTAAATACAACTTGTCTTCTAAGCTCAGGCAGGCTCCACTCCATGGTTCCTCCCGCTCTTGGTGGTCGTTCCATGGTACTGGCATCCTCAACACACTGTAAGTATGGCTGCAAGTAGGCTGAATTTTCACAAATAAGCTCTCCTGGGCTTTCTTCAAGGACTGTAGCTATCACTCAATGCCAAGCCTGCTCTTCATGACTTCATATCTTCAAAACCAATACCATCTGGGTGCCTGTTAGACTACCAAGTTCAGCTGCCAGCACAAGTTTGGTTGGCCATCTCTGGAATACACTTTCTATGCTCTAACTCTGAGGAAACACTTCCAAGCGTTTACCTCAACAATGCTGGTCCCATCTTAATCACTGCTAATTTCTCAGCTTTAGATGACTTGCACTAACTATCTCAGTAAAGCAAAGGCTTCATTTTTGTGGTTCTGGTCTCTTGTTACTCACAGCCGATTCTTCAGCTGTAGGGGAAGAGTACCACAAATTCTCAACTCAAAATAGCCAATGGCCTCAATCGAATCTTTAAGTGATGTCAAACATCCTTTTGGAAAGTTGCGAGACAGGCCTCCATTATCTGGATTTTTCTCAACACTGTTTCCTCCAAATTCCAACAAAACAACTCATCAAGCTTTGCACACTCAATGGACTTTATAGCCCAAAGTTCCAAAGGCTTTTCACGATCCTCCCAAAAACAACATGGCCAAGTCTGTTGCAACACTACCCCGCTATCTTGGAACCAATTTCTGTCTTAGTTAGTGTTTCTACTGCTGCGATGAAACACCAGAAGAAACTTGGGGAGGAAAGGGTTTATTTGGTTCATATTCCCAAACTCATGTTCAATTGCAGGAAGCCAAGGCAGAAACTGAAGCTAAGCAAGCACCTGAAGGCAGATGCTGATAGAAAGGCCATATAAGATGGCTGCTTACACTACCGAATTCCTTCTGTGAAGCCACAATTACTCTTATACCTAAACCACACAAAGACACAACAAAGAAAGAGAACTTCAGACCAATTTCCCTTATGAATATCGACGCAAAAATACTCAACAAAATTCTGGCAAACCGAATCCAAGAGTACATCAAAACAATCATCCACCATGATCAAGTAGGCTTCATCCCAGGCATGCAGGGATGGTTTAACATACGGAAAACCATCAATGTGATCCATTATATAAAAAAACTGAAAGAACAAAACCACATGATCATTTCATTAGATGCTGAGAAAGCATTTGACAAAATTCAACACCCCTTCATGATAAAAGTCCTGGAAAGAATAGGAATTCAAGGCCCATACCTAAACATAGTAAAAGCCATATACAGCAAACCAGTTGCTAACATTAAACTAAATGGAGAGAAACTTGAAGCAATCCCACTAAAATCAGGGACTAGACAAGGCTGCCCACTCTCTCCCTACTTATTCAATATAGTTCTTGAAGTTCTAGCCAGAGCAATCAGACAACAAAAAAAGGTCAAGGGGATATAGATCGGAAAAGAAGAAGTCAAAATATCACTATTTGCAGATGATATGATAGTATATTTAAGTGATCCCAAAAGTTCCACCAGAGAACTACTAAAGCTGATAAACAACTTCAGCAAAGTGGCTGGGTATAAAATTAACTCAAATAAATCAGTAGCCTTCCTCTACACAAAAGAGAAACAAGCCGAGAAAGAAATTAGGGAAACGACACCCTTCATAATAGACCCAAATAATATAAAGTACCTTGGTGTGACTTTAACCAAGCAAGTAAAAGATTTGTACAATAAGAACTTCAAGACACTGAAGAAAGAAATTGAAGAAGACCTCAGAAGATGGAAAGATCTCCCATGCTCATGGATTGGCAGGATTAATATAGTAAAAATGGCCATTTTACCAAAAGCGATCTACAGATTCAATGCAATCCCCATCAAAATACCAATCCAATTCTTCAAAGAGTTAGACAGAACAATTTGCAAATTCATCTGGAATAACAAAAAACCCAGGATAGCTAAAGCTATCCTCAACAATAAAAGGACTTCAGGGGGAATCACTATCCCTGAACTCAAGCAGTATTACAGAGCAATAGTGATAAAAACTGCATGGTATTGGTACAGAGACAGACAGATAGACCAATGGAATAGAATTGAAGACCCAGAAATGAACCCACACACCTATGGGCACTTGATTTTTGACAAAGGAGCCAAAACCATCCAATGGAAAAAAGATAGCATTTTCAGCAAATGGTGCTGGTTCAACTGGAGGTCAATATGTAGAAGAATGCAGATCGATCCATGCTTATCACCCTGTACAAAGCTTAAGTCCAAGTGGATCAAGGACCTCCACATCAAACCAGACACACTCAAACTAATAGAAGAAAAACTAGGGAAGCATCTGGAACACATGGGCACTGGAAAAAATTTCCTGAACAAAACACCAATGGCTTATACTCTAAGATCAAGAATCGACAAATGGGATCTCATAAAACTGCAAAGCTTCTGTAAGGCAAAGGACACTGTGGTTAGGACAAAACGGCAACCAACAGATTGGGAAAAGATCTTTACCAATCCTACAACAGATAGAGGCCTTATATCCAAAATATACAAAGAACTCAAGAAGTTAGACCGCAGGGAGACAAATAACCCTATTAAAAAATGGGGTTCAGGAGGTTGGGGATTTAGCTCAGTGGTAGAGCGCTTGCCTAGGAAGCACAAGGCCCTGGGTTCGGTCCCGAGCCCCGAAAAAAAGAACCAAAAAAATGGGGTTCAGAGCTAAACGAACAATTCACAGCTGAGGAATGCCGAATGGCTGAGAAACACCTAAAGAAATGTTCAACATCTTTAGACATAAGGGAAATGGAAATCAAAACAACCCTGAGATTTCACCTCACACTAGTGAGAATGGCTAAGATCAAAAACTCAGGTGACAGCAGATGCTGGAGAGGATGTGGAGAAAGAGGAACACTCCTCCATTGTTGGTGGGGTTGCAGACTGGTACAACCATTCTGGAAATCAGTCTGGAGGTTCCTCAGAAAATTGGACATTGAACTACCTGAGGATCCAGCTATACCTCTCTTGGGCATATACCCAAAAGATGCCTCAACATATAAAAAAGACACGTGCTCCACTATGTTCATAGCAGCCTTATTTATAATAGCCAGAAGCTGGAAAGAACCCAGATGCCCTTCATCAGAGGAATGGATACAGAAAATGTGGTACATCTACACAATGGAATATTACTCAGCTATCAAAAACAATGACTTTATGAAATTCATAGGCAAATGGTTGGAACTGGAAAATATCATCCTGAGTGAGGTAACCCAATTACAGAAAAACACACATGGTATGCACTCATTGATAAATGGCTATTAGCCCAAATGCTTGAATTACCCTAGATGCATAGAACACATGAAACTCAAGACGGATGACCAAAATGTGAATGCTTCACTCCTTCTTTAAAAGGGAACAAGAATACCCTTGGCAGGGAAGAGAGAGGCAAAGATTAAAACAGAGACTGAAGGAACACCTTCAGAGCCTGCCCCACATGTGGCCCATACATATACAGCCACCCAATTAGACAAGATGGATGAAGCAAAGAAGTGCAGGCTGACAGGAACCGGATGTAGATCTCTCCTGAGAGACACAGCCAGAATACAGCAAATACAGAGGCGAATGCCAGCAGCAAACCACTGAACTGAGAATAGGATCCCCATTGAAGGAATCAGAGAAAGAACTGGAAGAGCTTGAAGGGGCTCGAGATCCCATATGTACAACAATGCCAAGCAACCAGAGCTTCCAGGGACTAAGCCACTACCTAAAGACTATACATGAACTGACCTTGGACTCTGACCTCATAGGTAGCAATGAATATCCTAGTAAGAGCACCAGTGGAAGGGGAAGCCCTGGGTCCTGCTAAGACTGAACCCCCAGTGAACTAGACTGTTGGGGGGAGGGCAGCAATGGGGGGAGGGTGGGGGGGAAACACCCATAAGGAATGGGAGGGGGGAGGGGGATGTTTGCCCAGAAACTGGGAAAGGGAATAACACTCAAAATATATATAAGAAATACTCAAGTTAATAAAAAAAAAAAAAGTAAAAAAAAAAAAAAAAAAAAGATGGCTGCTTACTGGGTTGTTCCTTGTGGCTTATTTAGTTTTCTTATAAAACACCAGATCACCAGCCCACTGTGGGTGATGCCACTCATGGGCTGGGCCATCCCACATCAATTACTAATTTAAAAATTAGCCTTCAGGGTTGCTTACATCTGATCTTGTGCAGGCATTTTCTCAATCGGGGTTCCCTCCTGTCACATGATTCTAACTTGTTTCAAGCTGACATAAAATTATTAAGCACAGTCACTAAAACAGCATATAAAGGACGTTTTTAAAAAGGGACTCTAGACACAGAAAAGGAAAATAAATTTCAGCCATGAGAACATAGGGAAGAAGAAATCCCAATGGAAGTCAGATGAATCAACAGGAACTGGAAACACATTAAATTGAATATTCTATAAATAACTTTTAAGTTTTAAACTACGCAATCTTCTGTATGATGAGATTAAACCTGCTGACACATTGCTCTATTGCTCTGACCTACATGGGATGTCAATCAACCCTTAGTTTAGTATATCCATGCTGGATGTGCTTTCTGCCTATGAGTCATGTATTGAACATCTTGGTTTTGAGAGAGACAGTGCTTATTATGTTTAGAACCTAATACTCCCTGGTTGTACACATCCAGTAAAGATCTTGGAATGTAATCCCTCCCTCACGAAGAAGAGTGGAAGTACTATACATAGTGTGGCCATTGTGCACTTGAACATTCAATATCTAAGGCTCTGAAATATATACTACAGCTTCCCCTTGTAAGTGAACCTAGCCACTGACATTGATTTTCACTGACTAAATCCATTGCCACTGAATGATGACGTTTTACTTCTTTGGGAATACCAAAAAAATGATCCACTTTTGCATATGTGAATTCAAATGGACTGAAAAAACGTGGAAGTCAATGAGTTGATGCAAGATAGACTATGATACCAGAGAATAGACATTAAATCCATTCTGCACATTAGGAACTGGCCTGAAGGACTACTTTGGGCATGACCACGAAGATCTGTAAGTTGCAGGTTCTATGCTAAAACAAATAGATTACATTTAGGTGATTCATTTGGGAAGAAATGATAATTGAAACTAAATTGACATGTCTTCTGGTAATACCTCTTTAAATTAATGATATGCCATTATACTTTCCCTAAGAATTAAAGAGAATACATGAAAACTCCCTCTCTCCCATCTCCATATCAGTTTGTCTCAAAAGTCTCCTCTGGCTGAAGCTCATACCGGTCTCTCAGTTTCATATCCTATCCCATCCCATTTCCTGGCCCCTCAGAGCTAAAGAACATGGGTCCTAACAGACGGTTAGGGGATCCCTTGAATACAATACACCCTCTCAGGAGTCTCTGAGTTAGGAAATGACTTTTCTTTAAAGCTCCCTCACAAGATGATCCTTAATGTATTCAGGCTTTGAGAAGCTTTCTTGTGGATCTGCACAGATGAGAAGGAATGAAAGGAAGAGAGAAGAGACATATCTTTTTTTGTAATTACTTTTTTATTAACTCAAGTATTTCTTATTTACATTTCGATTGTTATTCCCTTTCCCGGTTTCCGGGCCAACATCCACCTACCCCTCCCTCTCCCCTTCTTTATGGGTGTTTCCCTCCCCATCCTCCTCCCATTGCCGCCCTCCCCCCAACAATCTAGTTCACTGGGGGTTCAGTCTTAGCAGGACCCAGGGCTTCCCCTTCCACTGGTGCTCTTACTAGGATATTCATTGCTACCTATGAGGTCAGAGTCCAGGGTCAGTTCATGTATAGTCTTTAGGTAGTGGCTTAGTCCCTGGAAGCTCTGGTTGCTTGGCATTGTTGTACATATGGGGTCTCGAGCCCCTTCAAGCTCTTCCAGTTCTTTCTCTGATTCCTTCAACGGGGGTCCTATTCTCAGTTCAGTGGTTTGCTGCTGGCATTCGCCTCTGTGTTTGCTGTGTTCTGGCTGTGTCTCTCAGGAGAGATCTACATCCAGCTCCTGTCGGCCTGCACTTCTTTGCTTCATCCATCTTGTCTAATTGGATGGCTGTATATGTATGGGCCACATGTGGGGCAGGCTCTGAATGGGAGTTCCTTCTGTCTCTGTTTTAATCTTTGCCTCTCTATTCCCTGCCAAGGGTATTCTTGTTCCCCTTTTAAAGAAGGAGTGAAGCATTCACATTTTGATCATCCATTTTGAGTTTCATGTGTTCTATGCATCTAGGGTAATTCAAGCATTTGGGCTAATGGCCACTTATCAGTGAGTGCATACCATGTGTGTTTTTCTGTGACTGGGTTAGCTCACTTAGGATGATATTTTCCAGTTCCAACCATTTGCCTATGAATTTCATAAAGGCATTGTTTTTATAGCTGGATAATACTCCATTGTGTAGATGTACCACATTTTCTGTATCCATTTCTCTGTTGAAGGGCATCTGGGTTCTTTCCAGCTTCTGGCTATTATAAATAAGGCTGCATGTGTCTTTTTTATATGTTGGGGCACCTTTTGGGTATATGTCCAAGAAAGGTATAGCTGGGTCCTCAGGTAGTTCAATGTCCAATTTTCTGAGGAACCTCCAGACTGATTTCCAGAATGGTTGTACCAGTCTGCAATCCCACCAACAATGGAGGAGTGTTCCTCTTCCTCCACATCCTCACCAGCATCTGCTGTCGCCTGAGTTTTTGATCTTAGCCATTCTCACTAGTGTGAGGTGAAATCTCAGGGTTGTTTTGATTTGCATTTCCCTTATGACGAAAGATGTTGAACGTTTCTTTAGGTGTTTCTCAGCTATTCGGCATTCCTCAGCTGTGAATTCTTTGTTTCGCTCTGAACCCCATTTTTAATAGGGTTATTTGAGACATATCTCTTGAATATGCCCCAAGGAAAACATAAATTACCAAGTGATATTGCTCAAACATAAAAAGCTCAGAGTCAACCATACAAACTTACAAAGTCCTGGATCCTGAGCAAGGTGTCCTGTCTTTGCATCCTACGGTGTGTTTGTGGCACAAGCCAAGTGCATTTGAGTCACACAGGTAGCACTTCTTAGGAATTCTTTTCTTCTCCTCCACAAAATTGGCAGAACAGCATGGTTAAGGATTAATGATTGTAAGATATAATATATATCTTAGAAATTCTTTTTAAACAGTTGTCTACCGGTGGATCTTATAAAATAGATTGCACCTTTTATGATCAGAAATGTAATGTTAGAGAGAAGCTAAGTGGCTATGCCTGGACTCTGGTCAAGATTTTCTGAAGGAATTCCACATTACCATTTTCAAACTCATCCCTGGACCACAATGGGCCACAATGTTACTGCACTAAAATCTTTTTAGTGTTGTTTATGTTTAAGACTTTAAATGTCATTAAATCTTACTAATGATCACACTTTGTATCTATATGATAATAAAACATCTCACTAATTAGAAGCAAATCTCAGACATGACTTGTGTTTTCTACTCAGTCCTTTCAAGACAGTGTGCTTGCTTGTTAGTTTCAACTTAAAATATTGACAGGACTTCTGAAACTTCTTACCATGGCTAAAATTCTGTGAGGTTCTTTTATTTGGCAAGGAAATATGCACATTGCTAAGAATAAGTCACTGAAATTTGAAAAATAGATTGTGTATGTGTACTTCAATATATGAGTTTATGGAAGTATTAAACACTTGGGTTTTTTTTAAGATACTTTAACTGAGAATGACTAAATCATGTCAAAAAAAAAAATCTTGTATCTCTTGAAAATTTGCCCGAACACATTTTTTTTTAAATCACTTAATGCCTGCTGGAGTGGCCAGTGGCACTCTATACTCCTCAGTCTAGACCCCTACTTCCTTTCTCATTTTCAGTGAAATTCATCAAGTACCTATTGATTAGACCAGTATTGAAGACACATTAAAATCTTGTTTTGTGCAGTCTTCTCAGAGGAAACCTCTATTATTCAGGGAAGGCTAGCTGATGACTAAATGTCACTGATAGGCTTCAGGGCTAGAGGTCTAGCCAATTACATCCATCTCTCTTTGATGCCTAGAAGGATACTAGAGGGTCCATCTATCTTCTCTGCAATCCCTAATAACTGGGAGCTCAAGAAAATAAATTGTTGCTCAGAGCAGGGCCACAAGTACTATTTGTGGAGCCTAAGGAAAGGGTACAAATAGAGGCCCATTTTCATACATCTAAACATCTTAAAGTTATCATTATAACCAACAAAACATTTTATAATGAGAAGTGACTTACTAAAAAAAATATGAGTTTTCTTTTTATTTTTTTTCATTTTCTTCCCTACAATAGCATGATCATTACCCTAGTGGACAAAGTTAAAGTTATCCAACAGACTTTTCAAGACCTTTCCTGGACCCCCATGCTATCAATTTGGGAAAACATTTTATGTACCAAAGATGACTCATTGACTGTTTTTTAATATGTAGTGCTATAATCAGGTATCCAATCTTTTATGACTTAATTCTTGGTAACCCCAACAAAACTTTGGATAAAATAGCTTTCGTTGTTACCTTAACAACATGTAGAATTGATGCAAAGCATATCTTTGGCTGCAAAGGCAATATGAGATCATTTATTCTGAGCCTAACATAAGTGTCTAAGGCCTAAGGACTTTGGTTATCACTGTCCTGAGTCACATGCTCAGTGAAAGATATTACATAAACTTTTATAATCAAAGAACAAGAGAAATAAATCTATGGATTTACCATACACATTGGTGAATACATTAAGTCAACAGGCTACAAGAAAGTGAGAACTCTTCTCCATAAATATTAAAAGTTATATTAACACCATTCTTAGTTTTAGGGTGGGTGTATTACTTTGTTATAAGTGAGCCCTTACACTTGATTCACTTTTCTCCTTTTTTGAACAGTTCAGAATCCCAACCCGGGGGATGTCACCAGTCAACAAGGGTAGGTCTTTTCACTTCAACTAACCTAATAACAACAATTCTCCACAGGCATGCCCAGGAGCTCATCCCTCAGGTGAATCTAGAGCAGACAGATTGAAAATTGATTAACTATCACAGGCAGTTTGGAAAATTTTTAACACAGATGGATTTCTTCAGGGAAATTTAGATTGTCAGGATTGAGTTAGAATTCTCATATTCCATGATAGCACATGATGCTATTGGGAAAGTACACCCTCTCCTACTACCCAATGACATCACCTATGATATTTCAAAGTACTTGCTACCCTGTCTGTTGCACGCATACAACCACAGCATCTTTCATGTTCAACCATGGTCCATAGGCTCTTAGCTGAAGCCCCACCCCGTGGGGTGGGGGAGTACATATTAGGCCTACCACAGGAAGATCGGTGGCTCTAGAGTCAGCAATGAGCGCATATAGGTAGGAAAACCAAAGGCTGTGAGTATCTAGAACATAGTCTGCAATATCAGAAAGAAATTGCCTGGCCCCACAGATTGTTCACCCTTTATAAGAAATGTGATCAGCATAGAACAGAGACTGTTACTTCAAAACAAAGCAGTGCAGGACTCACTGAAACCTCTGGGAATAGTGTGCAAGGGTTTTGCCAATAAAGCTCCTTAGGGCAGGGCCCTTAGAGATACCTGTCCACTTGGCAAGGACTGTGGAAATGATATTGCGGATCCCTGTACTGATACCAGGGAGCACACATGTTTCAGTATCTAGTGGCTTTCACTGCATTTTCTTTTATGGCAATTTTCAATTTTACTTTGTTAGTCAAAACTACGGCTGAACAGAAACCAGTTTTCCTGGCTATCCCTGGCTGCTTCTACACTCATACTAGACAAGGAGGAAGAACTCAACTATAGTTAATAATTCTTACTTACTTAACTATTCTAAAAAAGAAATAACTGTATTCCAAGAATGAAAAAAGAAATAATCCCATTCCAAGGGGATGGTTTCTTAAAAGTTGACATTAAGAACCTATAGATTGGGAGGGAGAGCTAGACCTTCAGAGGGGTAGACATGCCTGGGAAACCAGAGGAGACTACTCTCTGCTCACATTTCAGACTCTAGAGGAAAACACTTAGTGCCATCAGAGCCCCCTGTGCACAGGGACCCAGAAGTAGGGGCAGGCCCTTCTGGCTGCTGCCCTCATGGAGAACTGAAATCTAGCCCCGAGGAATGACTTCAGGACTGAGACCAGAGATAAGACCAACTTTTCTGTTCCAAGTGACCTGCCTGGTGGACACAGGACACACAAAGGGAAAATTCCTCTGGGACCAGACACTTCCGGTTTCTAGCTGGCACACGAACCTCACTGATCCCGGTCCAAAGTTCACTGCTCCCACACCCCATGGGAGAGAAAGCTGATCGCCCAGACAAGTGGGCAATCCTGAGACTGCACGGCAGGAGAGACAGTCACTTCTGCCCACCTTTGCCCACATCCCTGCCACAAGAGGAAACTGTATAAGGCCTCTGGGAACAGGAAGATAGGGGCAATGAAGTTGCAGGAGCCCTGTAGTCCAGACTGTGCCCGAATCTGAATGGACCTGGTCAAACAGCTCGCTGCACTCAAATCCCATGGAAGGGAGACTAAACCTTCAGAGAGCACACAGGCCTGGGAAACCAGAGGAGACTACACTCTGCCCACATTTCTGACTCTAGAGGAAAACACCTAGCACTATCAGGGCCTCCTGTGCACAGGGACCCAGAAGTATGGGCAGGCCCTTCTGGTTACTGCCTTCACAGAGAGCTGAAACCTAGCCCGGAGGAGTGACTTCAGGTGTGAGACCAGAGGTAAGACCAACTTTTCTACTCCAAGTGACATGCCTGATGGACTCGGAACACAGGCCCACAGGAACACCTGAAAGCCGGTGCACAGGAACGACTACACGTCTGAACCCAGAACACTCTGATCCCATAACTGGCTGAAAGGAAACAGGAAAACAGGTCTACTGAACTCCTGACACACAGGCCTATAGGACAGTCAAGCCAATGTCAGAAATACCACCAAAAGGTAACACCAGAGACAACCTAATGGCAAGAGGCAAGCGTAGGAACCCAAGCAACAGAAACCAAGACTACATGGCATCATCAGAGCCCAATTCTCCCACTACAGCAAACACTGAATATACAAACCAGAAATAGCTAGAGCTAGATTTAAAATCATATGTGATCATGATGATGGAGGACACTAAGAAAGACATAAAGAACTCCTTTAGAGAAATGCAGGAAAGCACAAGTAAAAAGTAGAAGCATTTAGATAGGAAACACAAATATCCCTGAAAGAATAACAGGAAAACACAATCAAACAAGTGAAGGAATTGAAAATGGAAATAGAAACATTAAAGAAAGCACAAAGGGAAACAACCCTGGATATAGAAAACAAAAGGAAGAAACAAGGAGCTATAGATACAAGCATCACCAACAGAATACAAGAAACAGAAGAGAGACTCTCAGGAGCACAAGATTCCATAGGAATCATCGAAGAAACTGTCAAAGATAATGTAAAATGGAAAAAGATACTGGTCCAAAACATACAGGAAATCAGGACACATTGAGAAGATTAAACCTAAGGATAATAAGTATAGAAGAGAGTAAAGACTGCCAACTCAAAGGACAAGTAAATTCCGTCAACAAAATCATAGAAGAAAATTTCCCTAACCTAAAGAAAAAGATGCCCATAAACATACAAGAAGCCTACAGAACTCCAAATAGATTGGACCAGAAAAGAAACTCTTCCGTCACATAATAGTCAAAACAACAAATGAACTAAATAAAGAAAGAATATTAAAAGCAGTAAGGGGAAAAGGTCAAGTAACATATAAAGGCAGACCTATCAGAATCACACCAGACTTCTCACCAGAGACTATGAAAGCCAGAAGATGCTGGACAGATGTCATACAGACCATAAGAGAACACAAATGCCAGCCCAGGTTACTGTATCCATTAATATTCTCAATTAACATAGATGGAGAAACCAAGATATTTCATGACAAAAACAAATTTACACAATATCTTTCTACAAATCCAGCCCTACAGAGGGTAATAAATGGTAAGACCAAACACAGAGAGGCAAGCTACACCCTAGAAAAAGCAAGAAACTAATCGTCTTGGCAACAAAACAAAGAGAAGACAAGCACACAAACATAATCTCACCTCCAAATATGAAGGTAACAGGAAGTAACAATCACTATTCCTTAATATGTCTCAACATCAATGGACTCAATTTCCCAATAAAAAGACACATATTGACAAACTGGATACATCATAAGCAACCAGCATTTTGCTGCCTCCAGGAAACACACCACAGAGACAAAGACTCTTAGAGTAAAAGAGTAAAAGGCTGGAAAACAACTTTCCAGGCAAATAGTCTGAAGAAGCAAGCTGGAAGAGCCATTCTAATATCAAATAAAATTGATTTTCAAAAAAAAGTCATCAAAAAAGAAAAGGAAGGACATGTCATATTCAACAAAGGAAAAAATGAACCAATATGAACTCTCAATCCTAAATATCTATGCTCCAAATGGAAGGGTACCTACATATATAAAAGAAACCTTACTAAAGCTCAAAGCACACATTGCACATCTCACAATAATAGTAGGAGATTTCAACACCACCACTCTCATCAATGGACAGATCATGGAAACAGAAATTAAACAGAGACATAGACAGAATAACAGAAGTTATGAACCAAAGGGTCTTAAGAGATATCGATTCAACATTCTACCCTAAAACAAAAGGATATACCTTCTTCTGATAACCTCAAGGTACTTTCTCCAAAATTTACCATATAATTGGGCACAAAACAGGCCTCAACAGATACAGAAAGATAGAAATATCCCCATGTGTCCTATCAGATCACCACAGGCTAAAGCTGATCTTCAATAACAATAAGGAAAGAACGCAGACATATACATAGAAGGTGAATGATGCTCTCTCTACTCAATGATAACCTGGTCAAGGAAGAAGTAAAGAAAGAAATTAAAGACTTCTTAGAATTTAATGAAAATGAAGGTAAAACATACCCAAACTTGTGGGACAAAATGAAAGCTGTGCTAAGAGGAAAGCTCATACCTCTGAGTGCCTGCAGAAAGAAACAGGAGAGAGCATATATCAACAGCTAGACAGCACACCTAAAGCTCTAGAACAATAAGAAGCAAATACACCCAAGAGGAGTAGTAGGCAGGAAATAATCAAACTCAGAGCTGAAATCAACCAAGTAGAAACAAAAAGGACTGTACAAAGAATCAACAGAACCAAAAGCTGGTTCTTTGAGAAAATCAACAAGATAGATAAACGTTAAGCCAGACTAACCAGAGGACGCAGAGAGTGTATCCAAATTAACAAAATCAGAAATGAAAAGGAAGACGTAACAACAGAATCATAAGAAATTCAAAAAATCATCAGATCCTACTACCTAAGCCTATATTCAACAAAACTTGAAAATCTGCAGGAAATGGACAATTTCCTAGACAGATACCAGGTACCGAAGTTAAATCAGGAACAGATAAACCGTTTAAACAACCCCATAACTCCTAAAGAAATAGAAGCAGTCATTAAAAGTCTCCAATCCAAAAAGAGCCCAGGTCCAGAGGGGTTCAGTGCAGAAATCTATCAGACCTTCATAGAAGACTTCATACCAATACTATCCAAACTATTCCACAAAATTGAAACGGACAGAGTGCTACAGAATTCCTTCTATGAAGCCACAATTACTCTTATAACTAAACCACACAAAGACCCAACAAAGAAAGAGAACTTCAGATGAATTTCCCTTACGAATATCGACTCAAAAATACTCAATAAAATTCTTGCAAACCGAATCGAAGAACACATCAAAACAATCATCTATCATGATCAAGTAGGCTTCATCCCCGGTATGCAGGGATGGCTCAATATACAGAAAACCATCAACATAATCCACTATATAAACAAACTGAAAGATAAAAACCACATGATAGTTTCATTAGATGATCAGAAAGCATTTGACAAAATTCAACACCCCTTCATGATAAAAGTCCTGGAAAGAACAGGAATTCAAAGCCCATACCTAAACATAGTAAAAGCCATATACAGCAAACCAATAGCTAACATTAAAATTAATAGAGAGAAGCTTGAACCAATCCCCACTAAATTCCAGGACTAGACAAGGCTGCCCACTCTCTCCCTACTTATTCAATATAGTTCTCGAAGTCCTAGCCAGAGCAATCAGAAAACAAAAGGAGATCAAAGGGATACAGATTGGAAAGGAAGAAGTCAAAATATCACTATTTGCAGATGATATGATAGTATATTTAAGTGATCCCAAAATTTTCACCAGAGAACTACTAAACATGATAAACACCATCAGCAAAGTGGCTGGGTATAAAATTAACTCCAATAAATCTGTAGCCTTCCTCTACACAAAAGAAAAACAAGCTGAGAAAGAAATTAGGGAAACGACACCCTTCATTATAGTCCCAAATAATATAAAATACCTCTGTGTGAATTTAACCAAGCAAGTGAAAGATCTATATGATAAGAACTTCAAGTCGCTGAAGAAAGAAATTGAAGAAGATCTCAGAAGATGGAAAGATCTCCCATGCTCATGGATTGGCAGGATTAATATAGTAAAAATGGCCATTTTACCAAAAGCGATCTACAGATTCAATGCAATCCCCATCAAAATACCAATCCAATTCTTCAAAGAGTTAGACAGAACAATTTGCAAATTCATCTGGAATAACAAAAAACACAGGATAACTAAAACTATCCTCAACCATAAAAGGACTCCCAGGGGAATCACTAACCCTGAACTCTTACAACTGATAGAGGGCTTATTTCCAAAATATACAAAGAACTCACGAATTTAAACTGCAGGGAGACAGAGACACCGCCGGAACCTGAAAGAAACAGACTGGATAAACAGTTCTCTGCACCCAAATCCCGTGGGAGGGAGAGCTAAAACTTCAGAGAGGCAGACAAGCCTGGGAAACCAGAAGAGACTGCTCCCTGCACACACATCACGGACGCCAGAGGAAAAAGCCAAAGACCACCTGGAACCCTGGTGCACTGAAGCTCCCGGAAGGGGCGGCACAGGTCTTCCTGGTTGCTGCCGCTGCAGAGAGCCCCTGGGCAGCACCCCACGAGCGAACCTGAGCCTCGGGACCACAGGTAAGACCAAAATTTCTGCTGCACGAAAGCTGCCTGGTGAGCTTGGGACACACGGAAGCAGAATTTCTCTAGGACCGGGCACGTTCTGTGTTTACCAGAAGTCCCACACCCGCGGATCCCGGCCCGCAGCAGCTCTCTGCTCCCAGACCCTGTGAGAGAGAGACCCAACCACCTGGTCAGGTGGGCACTCCTGAGGCTGCAGAGCGGAAGAGACCACCAACACTGCTCACGCCTGCCCACATCCCTGGCCCAAGAGGAAACTGTATAAGGCCTCTGGGCTCCCGTGGGGGAGGGCCCAGGAGCGGCAGGACCCCTGCGCCTGAGACACCGCCGGAACCTGAAAGAAACAGACCGGATAAACAGTTCTCTGCACCCAAATCCCGTGGGAGGGAGAGCTAAACCTTCAGAGAGGCAGACAAGCCTGGGAAACCAGAAGAGACTGCTCCCTGCACACACATCTCGGACGCCAGAGGAAAAAGCCAAAGACCACCTGGAACCCTGGTGCACTGAAGCTCCCGGAAGGGGCGGCACAGGTCTTCCTGGTTGCTGCCGCTGCAGAGAGCCCGTGGGCAGCACCCCATGGGCAAACTTGAGCCTCAGGACCACAGGTAAGACCAAATTTTCTGCTGCAAGAAAGCTGCCTGGTGAACTCAAGACACAGGCCCACAGGAACAGCTGAAGACCTGTAGAGAGGAAAAACTACACGCCCGAAAGCAGAACACTCTGTCCCCATAACTGACTGAAAGAGAGGAAAACAGGTCTACAGCACTCCTGACACACAGGCTTATAGGACAGTCTAGCCACTGTCAGAAATAGCAGAACAAAGTAACACTAGAGATAATCTGATGGCGAGAGGCAAGCGCAGGAACCCAAGCAACAGAAACCAAGACTACATGGCATCATCGGAGCCCAATTCTCCCACCAAAGCAAACACGGAATATCCAAACACACCAGAAAAGCAAGATCTAGTTTCAAAATCATATTTGATCATGATGCTGGAGGACTTCAAGAAAGACATGAACACACTTAGGGAAGCACAGGAAAACATTAATAAACAAGTAAAAGCCTACAGAGAGGAATCGCAAAAATCCCTGAAAGAATTCCAGGAAAACACAAACAAACAGTTGAAGGAATTAAAAATGGAAATAGAAGCAATCAAGAAAGAACACATGAAAACAACCCTGGATATAGAAAACCAAAAGAAGAGACAAGGAGTTGTAGATACAAGCTTCACCAACAGAATACAAGAGATGGAAGAGAGAATCTCAGGAGCAGAAGATTCCATAGAAATCATTGACTCAACTGTCAAAGATAATGTAAAGCGGAAAAAGCTACTGGTCCAAAACATACAGGAAATCCAGGACTCAATGAGAAGATCAAACCTAAGGATAATAGGTATAGAAGAGAGTGAAGACTCCCAGCTCAAAGGACCAGTAAATATCTTCAACAAAATCATAGAAGAAAACTTCCCTAACCTAAAAAAAGAGATACCCATAGACATACAAGAAGCCTACAGAACTCCAAATAGATTGGACCAGAAAAGAAAGACCTCCCGTCACATAATTGTCAAAACACCAAACGCACAAAATAAAGAAAGAATATTACCGGCCCGCAGCAGCTCTCTGCTCCCAGACCCGGTGAGAGAGAAACCCAACCGCCTGGTCAGGTGGGCACTCCTGAGGCTGCAGAGCGGAAGAGACCACCAACACTGCTCTCCCCTGCCCACATCCCTGGCCCAAGAGGAAACTGTATAAGGCCTCTGGGCTCCCGTGGGGGAGGACCCAGGAGCGGCAGGACCCCGCCGGACCCTGAAGTAAACAGACCGGATAAACAGTTCTCTGCACCCAAATCCCGTGGGAGGGAGAGCTAAATCTTCAGAGAGGCGGACAAGCCTGGGAAACCAGAAGAGACTGCTCCCTGCACACACATCTCGGACGCCAGAGGAAAAAGCCAAAGACCATCTGGAACCCTGGTGCACTGAAGCTCCCGGAAGGGGCGGCACAGGTCTTCCTGGTTGCTGCCGCTGCAGAGAGCCCCTGGGCAGCACCCCACGAGCGAACCTGAGCCTCGGGACCACAGGTAAGACCAAATTTTCTGCTGCAAGAAAGCTGCCTGGTGAGCTTGGGACACACGGAAGCAGAATTTCTCTAGGACCCAGCACGTTCTGTGTTTACCGGAAGTCCCCCACCCGCGGATCCCGGCCCGCAGCAGCTCTCTGCTCCCAGACCCGGTGAGAGAGAAACCCAACCGCCTGGTCAGGTGGGCACTCCTGAGGCTGCAGAGCGGAAGAGACCACCAACACTGCTCACCCCTGCCCACATCCCTGGCCCAAGAGGAAACTGTATAAGGCCTCTGGGCTCCCGTGGGGGAGGACCCAGGAGCGGCAGGACCCCGCCGGACCCTGAAGGAAACAGACCGAATAAACAGTTCTCTGCACCCAAATCCCGTGGGAGGGAGAGCTAAACCTTCAGAGAGGCGGACAAGCCTGGGAAACCAGAAGAGACTGCTCCCTGCACACACATCTCGGACGCCAGAGGAAAAAGCCAAAGACCATCTGGAACCCTGGTGCACTGAAGCTCCCGGAAGGGGCGGCACAGGTCTTCCTGGTTGCTGCCGCTGCAGAGAGCCCCTGGGCAGCACCCCACGAGCAAACCTGAGCCTCGGGACTACAGGTAAGACCAAATTTTCTGCTGCAAGAAAGCTGCCTGGTGAGCTTGGGACACACGGAAGCAGAATTTCTCTAGGACCCAGCACGTTCTGTGTTTACCGGAAGTCCCCCACCCGCGGATCCCGGCCCGCAGCAGCTCTCTGCTCCCAGACCCGGTGAGAGAGAAACCCAACCGCCTGGTCAGGTGGGCACTCCTGAGGCTGCAGAGCGGAAGAGACCACCAACACTGCTCACCCCTGCCCACATCCCTGGCCCAAGAGGAAACTGTATAAGGCCTCTGGGCTCCCGTGGGGGAGGACCCAGGAGCGGCAGGACCCCGCCGGACCCTGAAGGAAACAGACCGGATAAACAGTTCTCTGCAACCAAATCCCGTGGGAGGGAGAGCTAAATCTTCAGAGAGGCGGACAAGCCTGGGAAACCAGAAGAGACTGCTCCCTGCACACACATCTCGGACGCCAGAGGAAAAAGCCAAAGACCATCTGGAACCCTGGTGCACTGAAGCTCCCGGAAGGGGCGGCACAGGTCTTCCTGGTTGCTGCCGCTGCAGAGAGCCCGTGGGCAGCACCCCACGAGCGAACTTGAGCCTCGGGACCACAGGTAAGACCAACTTTTCTGCTGCAAGAAAGCTGCCTGGTGAACTCAAGACACAGGCCCACAGGAACAGCTGAAGACCTGTAGAGAGGAAAAACCACACGCCCGAAAGCAGAACACTCTGTCCCCATAACTGACTGAAAGAGAGGAAAACAGGTCTACAGCACTCCTGACACACAGGCTTATAGGACAGTCTAGCCACTGTCAGAAACAGCAGAACAAAGTAACACTAGAGATAATCTGATGGCGAGAGGCAAGCGCAGGAACCCAAGCAACAGAAACCAAGACTACATGCCATCATCGGAGCCCAATTCTCCCACCAAAACAAACATGGAATATCCAAACACACCAGAAAAGCAAGATCTAGTTTCAAAATCATATTTGATCATGATGCTGGAGGACTTCAAGAAAGACATGAACACACTTAGGGAAGCACAGGAAAACATTAATAAACAAGTAAAAGCCTACAGAGAGGAATCGCAAAAATCCCTGAAAGAATTCCAGGAAAACACAATCAAACAGTTGAAGGAATTAAAAATGGAAATAGAAGCAATCAAGAAAGAACACATGGAAACAACCCTTGATATAGAAAACCAAAAGAAGAGACAAGGAGCTGTAGATACAAGCTTCACCAACAGAATACAAGAGATGGAAGAGAGAATCTCAGGAGCAGAAGATTCCATAGAAATCATTGACTCAACTGTCAAAGATAATGTAAAGCGGAAAAAGCTACTGGTCCAAAACATACAGGAAATCCAGGACTCAATGAGAAGATCAAACCTAAGGATAATAGGTATAGAAGAGAGTGAAGACTCCCAGCTCAAAGGACCAGTAAATATCTTCAACAAAATCATAGAAGAAAACTTCCCTAACCTAAAAAAAGAGATACCCATAGACATACAAGAAGCCTACAGAACTCCAAATAGATTGGACCAAAAAAGAAACACCTCCCGTCACATAATTGTCAAAACACCAAACGCACAAAATAAAGAAAGAATATTAAAAGCAGTAAGGGAAAAAGGTCAAGTAACATATAAAGGGAGACCTATCAGAATCACACCAGACTTCTCGCCAGAAACTATGAAGGCCAGAAGATCCTGGACTGATGTCATACAGACCCTAAGAGAACACAAATGCCAGCCCAGGTTACTGTATCCAGCAAAACTCTCAATTAACATTGATGGAGAAACCAAGATATTCCATGACAAAACCAAATTTACACAATATCTTTCTACAAATCCAGCACTACAAAGGATAATAAATGGTAAAGCCCAACATAAGGAGGCAAGCTATACCCTAGAAGAAGCAAGAAACTAATCGTCTTGGCAACAAAACAAAGAGAATGAAAGCACACAAACATAACCTCACATCCAAATATGAATATAACGGGAAGCAATAATCACTATTCCTTAATATCTCTCAATATCCTTGGCCTCAACTCCCCAATAAAAAGACATAGATTAACAAACTGGATACGCAACGAGGACCCTGCATTCTGCTGCTTACAGGAAACACACCTCAGAGACAAAGACAGACACTACCTCAGAGTGAAAGGCTGGAAAACAACTTTCCAAGCAAATGGTCAGAAGAAGCAAGCTGGAGTAGCCATTCTAATATCAAATAAAATCAATTTCCAACTAAAAGTCATCAAAAAAGATAAGGAAGGACACTTCATATTCATCAAAGGAAAAATCAACCAAGATGAACTCTCAATCCTAAATATCTATGCCCCAAATACAAGGGCACCTACATACGTAAAAGAAACCTTACTAAAGCTCAAAACACACATTGCACCTCACACAATAATAGTGGGAGATTTCAACACCCCACTCTCATCAATGGACAGATCATGGAAACAGAAATTAAACAGTGATGTCGACAGACTAAGAGAAGTCATGAGCCAAATGGACTTAACGGATATTTATAGAACATTCTATCCTAAAGCAAAAGGATATACCTTCTTCTCAACTCCTCATGGTACTTTCTCCAAAATTGACCATATAATTGGTCAAAAAACGGGCCTCAACAGGTACAGAAAGATAGAAATAATCCCATGCGTGCTATCGGACCACCACGGTCTAAAACTGGTCTTCAATAACAATAAGGGAAGAATGCCCACATATACGTGGAAATTGAACAATGCTCTACTCAATGATAACCTGGTCAAGGAAGAAATAAAGAAAGAAATTAAAAACTTTTTAGAATTTAATGAAAATGAAGATACAACATACTCAACTTATGGGACACAATGAAAGCTGTGCTAAGAGGAAAACTCATAGCGCTGAGTGCCTGCAGAAAGAAACAGGAAAGAGCATATGTCAGCAGCTTGACAGCACACCTAAAAGCTCTAGAACAAAAAGAAGCAAATACACCCAGGAGGAGTAGAAGGCAGGAAATAATAAAACTCAGAGCTGAAATCAACCAAGTAGAAACAAAAAGGACCATAGAAAGAATCAACAGAACCAAAAGTTGGTTCTTTGAGAAAATCAACAAGATAGATAAACCCTTAGCCAGACTAACGAGAGGACACAGAGAGTGTGTCCAAATTAACAAAATCAGAAATGAAAAGGGAGACATAACTACAGATTCGGAGGAAATTCAAAAAATCATCAGATCTTACTATAAAAACCTATATTCAACAAAATTTGAAAATCTTCAGGAAATGGACAATTTCCTAGACAGATACCAGGTATCGAAGTTAAATCAGGAACAGATAAACCAGTTAAACAACCCCATAACTCCTAAGGAAATAGAAGCAGTCATTAAAGGTCTCCCAACCAAAAAGAGCCCAGGTCCAGACGGGTTTAGTGCAGAATTCTATCAAACCTTCATAGAAGACCTCATACCAATATTATCCAAACTATTCCACAAAATTGAAACAGATGGAGCCCTACCAAATTCCTTCTACGAAGCCACAATTACTCTTATACCTAAACCACACAAAGACACAACAAAGAAAGAGAACTTCAGACCAATTTCCCTTATGAATATCGACGCAAAAATACTCAATAAAATTCTGGCAAACCGAATTCAAGAGCACATCAAAACAATCATCCATCATGATCAAGTAGGCTTGATCCCAGGCATGCAGGGATGGTTTAATATACGGAAAACCATCAACGTGATCCATTATATAAACAAACTGAAAGAACAGAACCACATGATCATTTCATTAGATGCTGAGAAAGCATTTGACAAAATTCAACACCCCTTCATGATAAAAGTCCTGGAAAGAATAGGAATTCAAGGCCCATACCTAAACATAGTAAAAGCCATATACAGCAAACCAGTTGCTAACATTAAACTAAATGGAGAGAAACTTGAAGCAATCCCACTAAAATCAGGGACTAGACAAGGCTGCCCACTCTCTCCCTACTTATTCAATATAGTTCTTGAAGTTCTAGCCAGAGCAATCAGACAACAAAAGGAGATCAAAGGGATACAGATCGGAAAAGAAGAAGTCAAAATATCACTATTTGCAGATGACCTGATAGTATATTTAAGTGATCCCAAAAGTTCCACCAGAGAACTACTAAAGCTGATAAACAACTTCAGCAAAGTGGCTGGGTATAAAATTAACTCAAATAAATCAGTTGCCTTCCTCTATACAAAAGAGAAACAAGCCGAGAAAGAAATTAGGGAAACGACACCCTTCATAATAGACCCAAATAATATAAAGTACCTCGGTGTGACTTTAACCAAGCAAGTAAAAGATCTGTACAATAAGAACTTCAAGACACTGAGGAAAGAAATTGAAGAAGACCTCAGAAGATGGAAAGATCTCCCATGCTCATGGATTGGCAGGATTAATATAGTAAACATGGCCATTTTACCAAAAGCAATCTACAGATTCAATGCAATCCCCATCAAAATACCAATCCAATTCTTCAAAGAGTTAGACAGAACAATTTGCAAATTCATCTGGAATAACAAAAAACCCAGGATAGCTAAAGCTATCCTCAACAATAAAAGGACTTCAGGGGGAATCACTATCCCTGAACTCAAGCAGTATTACAGAGCAATAGTGATAAAAACTGCATGGTATTGGTACAGAGACAGACAGATAGACCAATGGAATAGAATTGAAGATCCAGAAATGAACCCACACACCTATGGTCACTTGATTTTTGACAAAGGAGCCAAAACCATCCAATGGAAAAAAGATAGCATTTTCAGCAAATGGTGCTGGTTCAACTGGAGGGCAACATGTAGAAGAATGCAGATCGATCCATGCTTATCACCCTGTACAAAGCTTAAGTCAAAGTGGATCAAGGACCTCCACATCAAACCAGACACACTCAAACTAATAGAAGAAAAACTAGGGAAGCATCTGGAACACATGGGCACTGGAAAAAATTTCCTGAACAAAACACCAATGGCTTATGCTCTAAGATCAAGAATCGACAAATGGGATCTCATAAAACTGCAAAGCTTCTGTAAGGCAAAGGACACTGTGGTTAGGACAAAACGGCAACCAACAGATTGGGAAAAGATCTTTACCAATCCTACAACAGATAGAGGCCTTATATCCAAAATATACAAAGAACTCAAGAAGTTAGACCGCAGGGAAACAAATAACCCTATTAAAAAATGGGGTTCAGAGCTAAACAAAGAATTCACAGCTGAGGAATGCCGAATGGCTGAGAAACACCTAAAGAAATGTTCAACATCTTTAGTCATAAGGGAAATGCAAATCAAAACAACCCTGAGATTTCAACTCACACCAGTGCGATTGGCTAAGATCAAAAACTCAGGTGACAGCAGATGCTGGCGAGGATGTGGAGAAAGAGGAACACTCCTCCATTGTTGGTGGGATTGCAGACTGGTAAAACCATTCTGGAAATCAGTCTGGAGGTTCCTCAGAAAATTGGACATTGAACTGCCTGAGGATCCAGCTATACCTCTCTTGGGCATATACCCAAAAGATGCCTCAACATATAAAAGAGACACGTGCTCCACTATGTTCATCGCAGCCTTATTTATAATAGCCAGAAAATGGAAAGAACCCAGATGCCCTTCAACAGAGGAATGGATACAGAAAATGTGGTACATCTACACAATGGAATATTACTCAGCTATCAAAAACAACGAGTTTATGAAATTCGTAGGCAAATGGTTGGAACTGGAAAATATCATCCTGAGTGAGCTAACCCAATCACAGAAAGACATACATGGTATGCACTCATTGATAAGTGGCTATTAGCCCAAATGCTTGAATTACCCTAGATCCCTAGAACAAACGAAACTCAAGACGGATGATCAAAATGTGAATGCTTCACTCCTTCTTTAAATGAGGAAAAAGAATACCCTTGGCAGGGAAGGGAGAGGCAAAGATTAAAACAGAGACTGAACGAACACCCATTCAGAGCCTGCCCCACATGTGGCCCATACATATACAGCCACCCAATTAGACAAGATGGATGAAGCAAAGAAGTGCAGACTGACAGGAGCCGGATGTAGATCGCTCCTGAGAGACACAGCCAAAATACAGCAAATACAGAGGCGAATGCCAGCAGCAAACCACTGAACTGAGAATAGGTCCCCTATTGAAGGAATCAGAGAAAGAACTGGAAGAGCTTGAAGGGACTCGAGACCCCAAAAGTACAACAATGCCAAGCAACCAGAGCTTCCAGGGACTAAGCCACTACCTAAAGACTATACATGGACTGACCCTGGACTCTGACCCCATAGGTAGCAATGAATATCCTAGTAAGAGCACCAGTGGAAGGGGAAGCCCTGGGTCCTGCTAAGACTGAACCCCCAGTGAACTAGTCTATGGGGGGAGGGCGGCAATGGGGGGAAGGTTGGGAGGGGAACACCCATAAGGAAGGGGAGGGGGGAGGGGGATGTTTGCCCGGAAACCGGGAAAGGGAATAACACTCGAAATGTATATAAGAAATACTCAAGTTAATAAAAAATAAATAAATAAATAAAAAAAGAAAGAATATTAAAAGCAGTAAGGGAAAAAGGTCAAGTAACATATAAAGGGAGACCTATCAGAATCACACCAGACTTCTCGCCAGAAACTATGAAGGCCAGAAGATCCTGGACTGATGTTATACAGACCCTAAGAGAACACAAATGCCAGCCCAGGTTACTGTATCCAGCAAAACTCTCAATTAACATTGATGGAGAAACCAAGATATTCCATGACAAAACCAAATTTACACAATATCTTTCTACAAATCCAGCACTACAAAGGATAATAAATGGTAAAGCCCAACATAAGGAGGCAAGCTATACCCTAGAAGAAGCAAGAAACTAATCGTCTTGGCAACAAAACAAAGAGAATGAAAGCACACAAACATAACCTCACATCCAAATATGAATATAAAGGGAAACAATAATCACTATTCCTTAATATCTCTCAATATCAATGGCCTCAACTCCCCAATAAAAAGACATAGATTAACAAACTGGATACGCAACGAGGACCCTGCATTCTGCTGCCTACAGGAAACACACCTCAGAGACAAAGACCGACACTACCTCAGAGTGAAAGGCTGGAAAACAACTTTCCAAGCAAATGGTCAGAAGAAGCAAGCTGGAGTAGCCATTCTAATATCAAATAAAATCAATTTCCAACTAAAAGTCATCAAAAAAGATAAGGAAGGACACTTCATATTCATCAAAGGAAAAATCCACCAAGATGAACTCTCAATCCTAAATATCTATGCCCCAAATACAAGGGCACCTACATACGTAAAAGAAACCTTACTAAAGCTCAAAACACACATTGCACCTCACACAATAATAGTGGGAGATTTCAACACCCCACTCTCATCAATGGACAGATCAGGGAAACAGAAATTAAACAGTGATGTCGACAGACTAAGAGAAGTCATGAGCCAAATGGACTTAACGGATATTTATAGAACTCTCTATCCTAAAGCAAAAGGATATACCTTCTTCTCAGCTCCTCATGGTACTTTCTCCAAAATTGACCATATAATTGGTCAAAAAACGGGCCTCAACAGGTACAGAAAGATAGAAATAATCCCATGCGTGCTATCGGACCACCACGGCCTAAAACTGGTCTTCAATAACAATAAGGGAAGAATGCCCACATATACGTGGAAATTGAACAATGCTCTACTCAATGATAACCTGGTCAAGGAAGAAATAAAGAAAGAAATTAAAAACTTTTTAGAATTTAATGAAAATGAAGATACAACATACTCAAACTTATGGGACACAATGAAAGCTGTGCTAAGAGGAAAACTCATAGCGCTGAGTGCCTGCAGAAAGAAACAGGAAAGAGCATATGTCAGCAGCTTGACAGCACACCTAAAAGCTCTAGAACAAAAAGAAGCAAATACACCCAGGAGGAGTAGAAGGCAGGAAATAATCAAACTCAGAGCTGAAATCAACCAAGTAGAAACAAAAAGGACCATAGAAAGAATCAACAGAACCAAAAGTTGGTTCTTTGAGAAAATCAACAAGATAGATAAACCCTTAGCCAGACTAACGAGAGGACACAGAGAGTGCGTCCAAATTAACAAAATCAGAAATGAAAAGGGAGACATAACTACAGATTCAGAGGAAATTCAAAAAATCATCAGATCTTACTATAAAAACCTATATTCAACAAAATTTGAAAATCTTCAGGAAATGGACAATTTCCTAGACAGATATCAGGTATCGAAGTTAAATCAGGAACAGATAAACCAGTTAAACAACCCCATAACTCCTAAGGAAATAGAAGCAGTCATTAAAGGTCTCCCAACCAAAAAGAGCCCAGGTCCAGACGGGTTTAGTGCAGAATTCTATCAAACCTTCATAGAAGACCTCATACCAATATTATCCAAACTATTCCACAAAATTGAAACAGATGGAGCCCTACCGAATTCCTTCTACGAAGCCACAATTACTCTTATACCTAAACCACACAAAGACACAACAAAGAAAGAGAACTTCAGACCAATTTCCCTTATGAATATCGACGCAAAAATACTCAATAAAATTCTGGCAAACCGAATTCAAGAGCACATCAAAACAATCATCCATCATGATCAAGTAGGCTTCATCCCAGGCATGCAGGGATGGTTTAATATACGGAAAACCATCAACGTGATCCATTATATAAACAAACTGAAAGAACAGAACCACATGATCATTTCATTAGATGCTGAGAAAGCATTTGACAAAATTCAACACCCCTTCATGATAAAAGTCCTGGAAAGAATAGGAATTCAAGGCCCATACCTAAACATAGTAAAAGCCATATACAGCAAACCAGTTGCTAACATTAAACTAAATGGAGAGAAACTTGAAGCAATCCCACTAAAATCAGGGACTAGACAAGGCTGCCCACTCTCTCCCTACTTATTCAATATAGTTCTTGAAGTTCTAGCCAGAGCAATCAGACAACAAAAGGAGATCAAGGGGATACAGATCGGAAAAGAAGAGGTCAAAATATCACTATTTGCAGACGACATGATAGTATATTTAAGTGATCCCAAAAGTTCCACCAGAGAACTACTAAAGCTGATAAACAACTTCAGCAAAGTGGCTGGGTATAAAATTAACTCAAATAAATCAGTTGCCTTCCTCTATACAAAAGAGAAACAAGCCGAGAAAGAAATTAGGGAAACGACACCCTTCATAATAGACCCAAATAATATAAAGTACCTCGGTGTGACTTTAACCAAGCAAGTAAAAGATCTGTACAATAAGAACTTCAAGACACTGAGGAAAGAAATTGAAGAAGACCTCAGAAGATGGAAAGATCTCCCATGCTCATGGATTGGCAGGATTAATATAGTAAAAATGGCCATTTTACCAAAAGCAATCCACAGATTCAATGCAATCCCCATCAAAATACCAATCCAATTCTTCAAAGAGTTAGACAGAACAATTTGCAAATTCATCTGGAATAACAAAAAACCCAGGATAGCTAAAGCTATCCTCAACAATAAAAGGACTTCAGGGGGAATCACTATCCCTGAACTCAAGCAGTATTACAGAGCAATAGTGATAAAAACTGCATGGTATTGGTACAGAGACAGACAGATAGACCAATGGAATAGAATTGAAGACCCAGAAATGAACCCACACACCTATGGTCACTTGATTTTTGACAAAGGAGCCAAAACCATCCAATGGAAAAAAGATAGCATTTTCAGCAAATGGTGCTGGTTCAACTGGAGGGCAACATGTAGAAGAATGCAGATCGATCCATGCTTATCACCCTGTACAAAGCTTAAGTCCAAGTGGATCAAGGACCTCCACATCAAACCAGACACACTCAAACTAATAGAAGAAAAACTAGGGAAGCATCTGGAACACATGGGCACTGGAAAAAATTTCCTGAACAAAACACCAATGGCTTATGCTCTAAGATCAAGAATCGACAAATGGGATCTCATAAAACTGCAAAGCTTCTGTAAGGCAAAGGACACTGTGGTTAGGACAAAACGGCAACCAACAGATTGGGAAAAGATCTTTACCAATCCTACAACAGATAGAGGCCTTATATCCAAAATATACAAAGAACTCAAGAAGTTAGACCGCAGGGAAACAAATAACCCTATTAAAAAATGGGGTTCAGAGCTAAACAAAGAATTCACAGCTGAGGAATGCCGAATGGCCGAGAAACACCTAAAGAAATGTTCAACATCTTTAGTCATAAGGGAAATGCAAATCAAAACAACCCTGAGATTTCACCTCACACCAGTGAGAATGGCTAAGATCAAAAACTCAGGTGACAGCAGATGCTGGCGAGGATGTGGAGAAAGAGGAACACTCCTCCATTGTTGGTGGGATTGCAGACTGGTAAAACCATTCTGGAAATCAGTCTGGAGGTTCCTCAGAAAATTGGACATTGAACTGCCTGAGGATCCAGCTATACCTCTCTTGGGCATATACCCAAAAGATGCCTCAACATATAAAAGAGACACGTGCTCCACTATGTTCATCGCAGCCTTATTTATAATAGCCAGAAACTGGAAAGAACCCAGATGCCCCTCAACAGAGGAATGGATACAAAAAATGTGGTACATCTACACAATGGAATATTACTCAGCTATCAAAAACAACGAGTTTATGAAATTCGTAGGCAAATGGTTGGAACTGGAAAATATCATCCTGAGTGAGCTAACCCAATCACAGAAAGACATACATGGTATGCACTCATTGATAAGTGGCTATTAGCCCAAATGCTTGAATTACCCTAGATCCCTCGAACAAACGAAACTCAAGACGGATGATCAAAATGTGAATGCTTCACTCCTTCTTTAAATGAGGAAAAAGAATACCCTTGACAGGGAAGGGAGAGGCAAAGATTAAAACAGAGACTGAAGGAACACCCATTCAGAGCCTGCCCCACATGTGGCCCATACATATACAGCCACCCAATTAGACAAGATGGATGAAGCAAAGAAGTGCAGACCGACAGGAGCCGGATGTAGATCTCTCCTGAGAGACACAGCCAGAATACAGCAAATACAGAGGCGAATGCCAGCAGCAAACCACTGAACTGAGAATAGGTCCCCTATTGAAGGAATCAGAGAAAGAACTGGAAGAGCTTGAAGGGGCTCGAGACCCCAAAAGTACAACAATGCCAAGCAATCAGAGCTTCCAGGGACTAAGCCACTACCTAAAGACTATACATGGACTGACCCTGGACTCTGACCCCATAGGTAGCAATGAATATCCTAGTAAGAGCACCAGTGGAAGGGGAAGCCCTGGGTCCTGCTAAGACTGAACCCCCAGTGAACTAGTCTATGGGGGGAGGGCGGCAATGGGGGGAGGGTTGGGAGGGGAACACCCATGAGGAAGGGGAGGGGGGAGGGGGATGTTTGCCCGGAAACCGGGAAAGGGAATAACACTCGAAATGTATATAAGAAATACTCAAGTTAATAAAAAAAAAAAAAAAGAAACAAAAAAAAAAAACTGCAGGGAGACAAATAACCTTATTAAAATGGGGTTCACACTGAACTGAGAACGGGACCCCCGTTGAAGGAATCAGAGAAAGGACTGGAAGAGCTTGAAGGGGCTTGAGACCCCATATGAACAACAATGCCAACCAACCAGAGCTTCCAGGGACTAAGCCACTACCCAAAGACTATACATGGACTGACCCTGGACTCTGACCTCATAGGTAGCAATGAATAGCCTAGTAAGAGCACCAGTGGAAGGGGAAGCCCTTGGTCCTGCCAAGGCTGGACCCCCATTGAAAGGTATTCTTGGGGGAAGGGAGGAAATGGGGGGATGATGGGGAAGGGTATACCCATGTAGAAGGAGAGAGAGAGGGATTAGGGGGATGTTGGCCTGGAAACCAGGAAAGGGAATAACATCTTAAATGTAAGTAAGAAATTCCCAACTTAATAAAGATGTGGGGAGCAGAAAAATAAAAAGAAGAACCTGTAGATTGCATAAGGCATAAAGAAAGGACATAAAAGACATCCCTCCAATGCCAGAAAATAAACAAGGAATCTAAATCTCTCATTCCTCTTGGAAGTAAACGTAGAAGTAGAACCTGCTTGAAAGAACAGAAACTTGGTCCCTATAGTTGAGAGTTAGGTATTAACCATTACCATTTTCAAAGTGTTTAAAGGATAGGACCACAACTACCTCTTACACACAAAAATGATACGTAGGTCATAGAAATAAGACTTACACCTGAAAAATATTATTCTAGGTAGGGCTTCACACCCTCTGCTGACTGCAAAACATAAAAGCAACATACTGTTAAAGATTAATTATGTCTGAAACCACATGTCTGCTACCAGCCTAGGCACAGTATGAATAGGAGATGCCTGGCTAGATATAATCATTTGTCTTTTGCAATATAAAATTTATGCTAGGATATGAAGTAAAGGTTAATTAATGCTTATATGTGCGGTAAAGGTCAATTGATGATGACTTGGGAGTGGAGAAGAGGAAAGGAAACCAAAATGGGTAAATGGTGATAATTTTTGGAACATTATTCAAGAGAAATTTGAAATTTAATTCATCATCAAATTGAAACTGCTCATGCTTGGATGCTTCATAACTTGTATAAATAAAGATGACTCAAGCTATTCAGGGCCATCTGTTTGAAAGACAAACAGTGGTCAGACTCCTCATTTTCGCCAACACCACACATCCATCCTGCAGCCCAGAATCATGCTGGATGTAGACTCTGGAAACAAAGGAGATTGCAGCTGGAGACACAGGACTCAGTGTGTGTGCCACTTGTGTGCCAAGAAGAAGGTTCTGGGTTTGGGCTCCAACACTGAAAAAGGGGAGGCGTTAAATCTCTTTACTATAAAAATAAATAATGTTTTCCTCTCACTTCATCAAAGTTTAATAGGCCTCTAGACCTTAGCACTAATTAGCACCATGTTGGAGGCACAATTCTGACCTTAAAACCAAGCACATAGACCCCCAATGCATGCCAAAATTATAACAGAGACCCAATCCATCAAAGACACATCCCATCGTTCCAGGATCCAGGAAAATCACTAAACTGCCTTTGGCTTATAAATTTTTATTTCCTGCTAACTGTTCTTACCAACCAAAATATGTCTACCAGGATGTGGTTTTTGTGCATAAAAGACAAAGGATGGGGAGAATCAATAAGACATAGAGGAAAGGTTAGATGCGACTCTAATTCCAGCGTCCAGGGGCCACACGAGATGTTGCTGGACCCCTGGTTTAAGTCTGTGCAGCAGCCAACCTGGTTGTCTTTGTTGTATGTCTCTCTGTGTGTTTCTGTCTGTTCTGTTGGGTGGAAAAACAGATCTAAAATGAGAGGGAAAGTAGGCCGTTCTCAGTCTCTGGCACTTAGGCTGCTACTGCAAAGGTAGTGGACAAAGTCTCACAGGCTCATGGGCTCCACTGGTCTACTCACCAGCATGGTGCCCCTGCAGGTTCCTAGGCTAGGATGGTTGGAGGGCACAGGGCATCTCAGGAGGGTTTGGCCCATGTGGACAGATATGATGTCTGTTTCTTGTCAGGAAAACTCTGGACCATCTATAAAATTGATTGGCTCTCTTTTGGAGTCAGGTTGCTCAGTGACAGTTCAGGCCATCTAGGACCTAGTGACTAGAGACCTCATCCACCCTGACCAGTGGTTTTTCCCTGTATTGACAAATGGTTTTCTCTAATGTGAGACCTACACTCCCCAACCCTGCCTTAAGCCCACTTATAAGGGATCCAAACGTTTTGACTTAGCCAGGTCATCCAGAGAAATCCAAAACCTCCCTCTTCAGCCCTGCTGGAGGGAATTGACCTTCCCCTTCCTGCTTATCTCACCACTATTTCCCTACACACACACACACACACACACACACACACACACACACACACAAATCCAAAACCTCCCTCTTCAGCCCTGCTGGAGGGAATTGACCTTCCCCTTCCTGCTTATCTCACCACTATTTCCCTACACACACACACACACACACACACACACACACACACACACGAACAAACACATACATGCATGTACACAAGCATACATACACATATATTACATACATGTGTGTGCACACACATACTTCATGTATACAAATGCACACAGGCACACACATTCACATACTACATACAACACACACATACTACATACACATGTGTGTGTGTAAACACGCACACACACAGAGGCTAGGGACCCTTCAGGAGGATATGCTCTGGGGCAGAGGCATTCCCTATTCTCCCCATAACAGGTATTTCAGGAGGGCCCAAAACCTATAAGTTTCTCTCCTTCCCATTTATAGTTTATGCCTCCTTTTTCAACCAAAGATATGACTCACTGCTATAATTGAAAAACTCAAAACCCAACTTCATTAGTCTTCTAGAGACTTTTATAGTCTCCAACCAACCTGGGTGACTACCAGTATCCTCTTCACAGCCAAGCTTGGGCAGCAGATCATTGTTGGACAATACAGACCAGATAGAGATTTTTTTCCTTCTATCATTGGATAGGACTGACAAAGGTAAGGAGACTCAGGACAATTTTCATCAGGCCTTTCATGGGACGACTTAAGGCAGCTGCTGCCAAAACTACCAATCTGCCTAAGGTGAGTGAAGCAATAAAAAAGCCACCTGCCTGGTTCTTGGAATGGTTCTGCAAGGCTTACTGGGTGCGGGACATACCAGAAAACCAGCAAGCAATCAATAATGCTTTTTGTTATGCAGTCAGCCCCAGATATTTAAAGGAAAACAAACTTCAAAAGTTATAAATAGGTCCCAATTGTTAAAGATTGTTCAAAAGTCTCAAAATAACTGTGACCTCAGCAGTAGTGAGAGCACTCAGGGAGACTGATACAAGAGATCGAGTGGGAAATGGGAGATACAAGAAAGAAAAGGGGGAGGAGCTGCCCCATCCTATAAAGAAGGTCCTTCCCCAGACACTGGGACCTTAAAAGAGTCCAGTGGCCAATCTGTCCAAAACACTTGATCCTGTTTCTCCCAGGTGGTTGGCATTTTTTGCAGGCAGTTGTTGCTACAGCCATGCAAGTAAAAGAAACTGACAAACTGACTTTGGACCAGGAACTGTTCCTAACAGCCATGAATCCTCTAAAGGGCCTCCTGAGGGGAACACTAGAGAAATGAATGTTCAACACCCAAATAATTATGAGGCACTTCTCCTGGATCAGCCAGGTATCAGAGTCTATAAAAACTGATCCATTAGCCCAGTCAGCCTGCTGCCAGTTGATAACCCGGCAGAGCCCCTCCACTATTGCCTAGAGGTGGCTGGTACTGTCCAGTTGTCAGACCTGACCTAATAGAAGTCTTGCTATGAAAATCAGAAGAGGTCCTGTACACTGATGGGAACAGTTCTGTTCAAGACAAATCAGGTATGCTGGGGCCATAGTTGTCACCTTGGGAGAGTCTTCAATACAAAGAGCTGAGCTCCTGATGAAGGAGAACCCCACTCCTTTGCATCCTTGTGTATGTTATACAAATGACACCTAGAAGAAGACAAATACTCACCTTTAGATATCGTGTCCCACATTAGGGGAGAAAAACCCAAGAGGCGTTTGTGAATTTCACAGGTGAGAAACCTACTAAAAGACCAAGGCTTGACCACAGGACGAAAAACCATCTCCTTTCCCCACTTCCAACTGTGTGTTTGCAATATTTCTTACTACCCAATATATCAAAATCAAATAATGAGAAAAGATATTACAGGGTATATTAAAAAGCTCCCCCAACACACACACGCACAAGGTGACAGAACAAACATGAGAAACTAGACACAGCATAGAGGCCCTAGTTGTTGGATAGAGAAGATAAAATAAGTAATATACTGAGAATTCCAGTAGGTCAAGAAGGCAGTGTAAGCATCATGGGTAATGTGATAGTAGACAGACATCCTGAGAGGACCAAAAAGAGCTAGATAGAAGGCGGCTATAAAGGAGCATACTTTGCCACCACTTGTTGAAGTTTGGGGCTGCAGTTTCTTACAGGACTAGGAAATTTTATTTAGAACTAGTTTTTGAAGCTTCAGTCCATCACCATGCAGCCATCACAAGGGTCTAAGCTAGTCATGACTCCTAGGTCTTTTTAGATGTCCTATGAAGAAAATTCCCCAAGATTCAGCAAGCACCAAGCCAGAAATATTACCAAAGGACTTTCATAGCTTAACCACAACGCTGTACCAAGCTTCCTTCCCCTCATCAGAATCTCTGCCCAGGCTCACACAGAAACAAAAGTATATTGCAAGAGATTAGAGGTGGTTTTCCCTGGTAGACAGAGATCCTGGCATAACCTTCAGTACAGAGAGACACACCAGAGGCATAATTGAGACCACTTCAAGGAAAACTAAGAAGTGTTGGTCTTAAAGAAGATGAAATAAGAAGGATGTTTGTCACCACTCTAGAGTCAGTGGGACGTGGACGAATAAAGCCAATGAATTAGGTAGACTCAGTCTCAGGAAATAGCCAACTTTATTCAGAGCATCAGACAAATTATACTCTGAGGGTTAAGAGGAGTCACATGAGTAACATGTACAATCACAAGGGTAGGCCATATGTTGTAGGAAAACTGCACACAACAGAACATGTTTTTCCACAGAGGTACATAAACTAATAACAAGAGCCAGTTGTAATCTGAAGTTAAACTCAGTCCTTCAGCTACACCTGAGAGGGCCACAAAAGTACAATCCAAGAACAATTCCATGTTTTTGAAGAAATTGGGGTCACAAGACTCTTGTCTTGGTTTCTTAGAGTTTTCTCAAAAGCACTCACATCCACACGTACCTCCATTCCTGGATTGTGTTCCAACAGATGCCTGTTCAAATGTCCCTGCAATAGTTTTGTAAGTCAGGGATAGATCCTTCAGAGAATGTTTAGTAGGAAATGACTGTAATGAAGAGTAGATTGAGGCTCTCAAACTGTTTCCCCTTGCTAATGATGTGCTACTGATGAGTTATTTTGCTGTATAGCAATCATTCTGAATAATCTATGTATATGTGTTTTGAAATGCATTTTTGGTACTATAAAATCTCTTCCAGGCTTGTCACCAATGATTTATAATGAATATGTGCAGTTTGAATATATACAAATGACCTTTTCACACCTTTGTGCTTCGAGTGAACCCAAAGAAACATCAATGAGTCTTAGGTATTTCCATGTGCTTTGGAAGCCTCAAGCCTGAGATAAAACACAATAACTTAAAACAATATAATTAAAGTTTGGAGTAGTTTGGTTAGAAGGGAATAATAATTAGAGTATATCATTAAATTTTTCTGGTTTTCAGAAATTTACAGTTTTATAAATGTAGAGGAACACATTTTGAAGGCATGGTATGAGAAATGGAAAACAAATTTGACAGACTGATTAGTACACTGTGCACAGCTGAGGAGCCACCAAGCTCAATAATATATACCACACTCAACAGAACCTTCAAAATCTGAAAAATAAAAAGGAAAGACTAACTACAAAACAGAACAGAATTCCCAAGGAGAGCAGAATAACTTTAAAAGATTTACTAACCTGAAGATAGGTGCACTCCAGTGGCAGATCCCCTGTGGTCCACACACCTCCCAGACCTGAAGGGTCAACAGTTCTCTACACTCAAATCCCATGGGAGGAGGAGCTAACCTTCAGAGGGGCAGACACGCCTAGGAAGCCAGAAGAGACTACACTCTGCCCACATTTCTGACTCCAGAGGAAAACTCCTAAAGCCATCTGGGACCCTGGTGCACGGGGGCCCTGGGAAAAGGCTGCACAGCCTCTCCTGGTTGCTGCCCTCACAGAGAGCTCAAAAGCACCCCCCATGAGCAACTTCAGCCTTAGGACTACAGGTAAGACCAATATTTCTGCTCCAAGCAACCTGCCTGGTGGACTCAGGACACAGTCCCACAGGAACAGCTGAAGACGAGTAGGCAGGAAAGACTACACACCCGAAAGCAGAACACTCTGTTCCCACAACTGGCTGAAAGAAAACAGGAAAACAGGTCTACGGCACTCCTGACACACAGGCCTGTAGGCAGGTCTAGCCATTGTCAGAAATAGCAGAACAAGGTAACACCAGAGACAACCTGACCACAAGAGGCAAGTGCAAGAACCCAAGCAACAGAAACCAAGACTACAAGTCATCATTGGAGCCCAATTCTCCCAACAAAGCAAACACTGAATATCCAAACACACCAGAAAAGCAAGATCTAGATTTAAAATCACACTTGATCATGATGCTGGAGGACTTCAAGAAAGACATAAAGAACTCCCTTAGAGAAATGCAGGAAAACATAAATAAACAAGTAGAAGCCTATAGAGAGGAATCACAAAAATCCCTGAAAGAATTCCAGGAAAACACAATCAAACAGGTGAAGGAATTAAAAATGGAAATAGAAGCAATAAAGAAAGCACAAAGGGAAACAACCCTGGATATAGAAAACAAAAGGAAGAGACAAGGAGCCGCAGATACAAGCATCACCAACAGAATAAAAGAGATGGAAGAGAGAATCTCAGGAGCACAAGATTCCATAGAAATCATCAAAGCAACTGTCAAAGATAATGGAAAATGGAAAAAGCTACTGGTCCAAAATATACAGGAAATCCGGGACTCAATGAGAAGATCAAACCTAAGGATAATAGGTATAGAAGAGAGTGAAGACTCCCAACTCAAAGGACCAGTAAATATCTTCAACAAAATCATAGAAGAAAACTTCCCTAACCAAAAGAAAGAGATGCCCATAAACATACAAGAAGCCTACAGAACTCCAAATAGATTGGACCAGAAAAGAAACTCTTTCTGTCACATAATAGTCAAAACAACAAATGCACAAAACAGAGAAAGAATATTAACAGCAGTAAGGGAAAAAGATCTAGTAACATATAAAGGCAGACCTAGCAGAATCACACCAGACTTCTCACCAGAGACTATGAAAGCCAGAAGATCCTGGACAGATGTCATTCAGACTCTAAGAGAACACAAATGCCAGCCCAGGTTACTGTATCCAGCAAAACTCTCAATTAGCATAGATGGAGAAACAAAGATATTCCATGACAAAACCAAATTTACACAATATCTTTCTACAAATCCAGTGCTACAAAGGATAATAAAGGGTAAAGCCGAACATAAGGAGGCAAGCTACACCCTAGAAAAAGCAAGAAACTAAGTGTCTTGGCAACAAAACAAAGAGAAGAAAAGCACACAAACATAATCTTACATCCAAATATGAATATAACAGGAAGTAATAATAACTATTCCTTAATATCTCTCAACATCAATGGTCTAAACTCCCCGATAAAAAGATATAGATTAACAAACTGGATACGCAATGAGGACCCTGCATTCTGCTGCCTACAGGAAACACACTTCAGAGACAAAGACAGACACTACCTCAGAGTGAAAGGCTGGAAAACAACTTTCCAATTAAATAATCTGAAGAAGCAAGCTGGAATAGCCATTCTAATATCAAATAAATTTGGTTTTCAACTAAAAGTCATCAAAATAGATAAGGAAGGACACTTCATATTCATCAAAGGAAAAATCCACCAAGATGAACTCTCAATCCTAAATATCTATGCTCCAAATAGAAGGGTACCTACATACATAAAAGAAACCTTATTAAAGTTCAAAGCACACATTGCACATCACACAATCATAGTAGGAGATTTCAACACACCACTCTCATCAATGAACAGGTCATGGAAAGAGAAATTAAACACAGACATAGACAGAATAACAGAAGGTATGAACCAAATGGACTCAAGAGATATTTATACAACATTCTATCCTAAAATAAAAGGATATAGCTTCTTCTGACCACCTCATGATTTTTCTCCAAAATTGATCATATAATTGGGCACAAAAGAGGCCTCAACAGATACAGAAAGATAGAAATAATCCCATGTGTCCTATCAGACTAACACAGACTAAAGCTGGCCTTCAATAACAATAAGGAAAGAACACCCACATATAAATGGAAGTTGAACAATGCGCTACTCAATGATAACCTGGTCAAGGAAGAAATAAAGAAAGAATTTAATGACTTCTTGGAATTTAATGAAAATGCAGGTACAACATACCCAAACTTATGGGACACAATGAAAGCTGTGCTAAGAGGAAAACTCATAGCGCTGAGTGCCTGCAGAAAGAAACAGGAAAGAGCATATGTCAGCAGCTTGACAGCACACCTAAAAGATCTAGAACAAAAAGAAGCAAATACACCCAGGAGGAGTAGAAGGCAGGAAATAATCAAACTCAGAGCTGAAATCAACCAAGTAGAAACAAAAAGGACCATAGAAAGAATCAACAGAACCAAAAGTTGGTTCTTTGAGAAAATCAACAAGATAGATAAACCCTTAGCCAGACTAACCAGAGGACGCAGAGAGTGTATCCAAATTAACAAAATCAGAAATTAAAAGGAAGACATAACAACAGCATCATAGGAAATTCAAAAAAATCATCAGATCCTACTACAAAAGCCTATATTCAACAAAACTTAAAAAGCTGCAGGAAATGGACAATTTCCTAGACAGATACCAGGTACCGAAGTTAAATCAGGAACAGATAAACCAGTTAAACAACCCCATAACTCCTAATGAAATAGAAACAGTCATTAAAAGTCTCCAATCCAAAAAGAGCCCAGGTCCAGACGGGTTCAGTGCAGAAATCTATCAGACCTTCATAGAAGACCTCCTACCAATACTATCCAAACAATTCCACAATATTGAAACAGATGGAGTGCTATCAAATTCCTTCTACGAAGCCACAATTACTCTTATACCTAAACCACACAAAAACCCAACAAAGAAAGAGAACTTCAGACTAATTTCCCTTATGAATATCGACACAAAAATACTCAATAAAATTCTTGCAAACCTAATCCAAGAACACATCAAAACAATCATCCATCATGATCAAGCAGGCTTCATCCCAGGTATAATATACAGAAAACCATCAACGTAATCCACTATATAAACAAACTGAAAGATAAAAACCACATGATCTTTTCATTAGATGATGAGAAAGCATTTGACAATATTCAACACCCCTTCATGATAAAAGTCCTGGAAAGAACAGGAATTCAAAGCCCATACCTAAACATACTAAAAGCCATATACAGCAAACCAATAGCTCACATTAAACTTAATGGAGAGAAAGTTGAAGCAATCCCACGAAAATCAGGGACTAGACAAGGCTGCCCACTCTCTCCCTACTTATTCAATATAATTCTCGAAGTCCTAGCCAGAGCAATCAGACAACAAAAGGAGATCAAAGGGATACAGATTGGAAAGGAAGAAGTCAAAATATCACTATTTGCAGATGATATGATAGTATATTTAAGTGATCCCAAAAGTTCCACCAGACAACTACTAAACCTGATAAACACCATCAGCAAAGTGGCTGGGTATAAAATTAGCTCAAATAAATCAGTAGCCTTCCTCTACACAAAAGAGAAACAAGCCAAGAAAGAAATTAGGGAAACGACACCCTTCATTATAGTCCCAAATAATATAAAGTACCTCGGTGTGACTTTAACCAAGAAAGGGAAAGAGCTGTAAGATAAGAACTTCAAGCTTCTGAAGAAAGAAATTGAAAAAGATCTCAGAAGATGGAAAGATCTCCCATTCTCACGGATTGGCAAGATTAATATAGTAAAAATGGCCACTTTACCAAAGCAATCTACAGATTCAATGCAATCCCCATCAAAATTCCAATCCAATTCTTCATAGAGTTAGACAGAACAATTTGCAAATTCATCTGGAAAAACAAAAAACCCAGGATAGCTAAAACTATACTCAACAATAAAAGGACTTCAGGGGGAATCACTATCCCTGAACTCAAGCAGTATTATAGAGCAATAGTGATAAAAACTGTATGGTATTGGTACAGAGACAGACAGATAGACCAGTGGAATAGAATTGAAGACCCAGAAATGAACCCACACACCTATCATCACTTGATTTTTGACAAAGGAGCCAAAACCATCCAATGGAAAAAAGATAGCATTTTCAGCAAATGGTGCTGGTTCAACTGGAGGTCAACATGTAGAAGAATGCAGATCGATCCATGCCTATCGCCCTGTACAAAGCTTAAGTCCAAGTGGATCAAGGACCTCCACATCAAACCAGATACACTCAAACTAATAGAAGAAAAAGTGGGGAAGAATCTCGAACACATGGGCACTGGAGAAAATTTCCTGAACAAAACACCAATGGCTTATGCTCTAAGATCAAGTATCAACAAATGGGATCTCATAAAACTACAAAGCTTCTGTAAGGGAAAGGACACTGTGGTTAGGACAAAACGGCAACCAACAGATTGGGAAAAGATCTGTACCAATCTTACAACTGATAGAGGGCTAATATCCAAAATATACAAAGAATTCATGAAGTTAGACTGCAGGGAGACAAATAACCTCATTAAAAAATGGGGTTCACCTATTAAAAAATGGGGTTCAGAGCTAAACAAAGAATTCACAGCTGAGGAATGCCGAATGGCTGAGAAACACCTAAAGAAATGTTCAACATCCAAATGAAACTCAAGACGGATGATCAAAATGTGAATGCTTCACTCCTTCTTTAAAAGGGGAACAAGAATACCCTTGGCAGGGAATAGAGAGGCAAAGATTAAAACAGACACAGAAAGAACACCCATTCAGAGCCTGCCCCACATGTGGCCCATGCATATACAGCCATCCAATTAGAAAAGATGGATGAAGCAAAGAAGTGCAGACCGACAGGAGCCGGATGTAGATCTCTCCTGAGAGACACAGCCAGAATACATCAAATACAGAGGCGTATGCCAGCAGCAAACCACTGAATTGAGAATAGGACCCCCGTTGAAGGAATCAGAGAAAGAACTGGAAGAGCTTGAAGGGGCTCGAGACCCCATATGTACAACAATGCCAAGCAACCAGAGCTTCCAGGGACTAAGCCACTACCTAAAGATTATACATGGACTTACCCTGGACTCTGACCTCATAGGTAGCAATGAATATCCTAGTAAGAGCACCAGTGGAAGGGGAAGCCCTGGGTCCTGCTAAGACTGAACCCCCAGTGAACTAGATTGTTGGGGGGAGGGCGGCAAGGTGGGGAGGATGGGGAGGGGAACACCCATAAAGAAGGGGAGTGGGGAGGGGGATGTTTGCCCGGAAACCAGGAAAGGGAATAACACTCGAAATGTATATAAGAAACACTCAAGTTAATAAAAATAAATAAATAAATAAATAAATAAATAAATAAATAAATAAATAAATAAATAAATAAATAAAAGAAATGTTCAACATCTTTAGTCATAAGGGAAATGCAAATCAAAACAACCCTGAGACTTCACCTCACACCAGTGAGAATGGCTAAGATCAAAAACTCACATGACAACAAATGCTGGCAAGGATGTGGAGTAAGAGGAACACCCCTCCATTGTTGGTGGGATTGCAGACTGGTACAACCATTCTGAAAATCAGTCTGGAGGTTCCTTAGAAAATTGGACATTGAACTACCTGAGGATCCAGCTATACCTCTCTTGGGCATATACCCAAAAGATGCCCCAACATATAAAAAAGACACGTACTCCACTATGTTCATAGCAGCCTTATTTATAATAGCCAGAAGCTGGAAAGAACCCAGATGCCCTTCAACAGGGGAATGGATACAGAAAATGTGGTACATCTACACAATGGAGCACTACTCAGCTATCAAAAACAATGACTTTATGAAATTCATAGGCAAATGGATGGAACGGGAAAAATATCATCCTGAGTGAGGTAACCCAATCACCAAAAAACACACATGGTATGCACTCATTGATAAGTGGCTATTAGCCCAAATGCTTGAATTGCCCTAGATGCATAGAACACATGAAACTCAGGGCGGATGATCAAAATGCGAATGCTTCACTCCTTCTTTAAAAGGGGAACAAGAATACCCTTGGCAGGGAATAGGGAGGCAAAGATTAAAACAGAGGCATAAGGAACACCCATTCAGAGCCTGCCCCACATGTGGGCCATACATATACAGCCACCCAATTAGACAAGATGGATGAAGCAAAGAAGTGCAGACCGACAGGAGCCAGATGTAGATCGCTCCTGAGAGACACAGTCAGAATACAACAAATACATAGGCGAATGCCAGCAGCAAACCACTGAACTGAGAATGGGACCCCCGTTGAAGGAATCAGAGAAAGAACTGGAAGAGCTTGAAGGGGCTTGAGACACCATATAAACAACAATGCCAAGCAACCAGAGCTTCCAGGGACTAAGCCACTACCTAAAGATTATACATTGACTTACCCTGGACTCTGACCTCATAGGTAGCAATGAATATCCTAGTAAGAGCACCAGTGGAAGGGGAAGCCCTTGGTCCTGCTAAGACTGAACCCCCAGTGAACGTGATTGTTGGGGGGAGGGCAGCAGTGGGGGGGAGGATGGGGAGGGGAACACCTATCTGGAAGGGGAGGGGGAGGGGTTAGGGGGATGTTGGCCTGGAAACCGGGAAAGGGAATAACATTTGAAATGTAAATAATAAGTACTCAATTTAATAAAAATGGAAAAAAAGAGAGACAGACAGACACACATGAGTGTGTGTATGTATATATATGTGTGTGTGTGTGTGTGTACACATATACATATTATATACACATATATAATTCTAACAACCCGCCAAAAGAAAGCAGAAAATAGAAAAGGGAAATAAACAGCTGGAATCAAAACAAAAGCCAACAAATTTCAGTACAGGTTAAAACTAAATCACACCAATAACTACATTAAATATAAATAATCTAACACCTGAAATGAAACATTTCTCAGATTAGACTTTTACAAAGTAAGGCACAGCTGTAGCCTCCATGGCATTTCAATAATAAACATAAAAATGAAGAAAGTGAACAGATAGAAAATTATGTTAACGATATTTCACTGAATACATTAGTATCATAACAATTAACGATTGGTGACATAACAGAAGATACTCCTTTTCCTGAGTTGATTTTGATGGCTTGTATCTCTTAACACAATAGGTGCACAGTTGAAAACTTCTACAAGGCTGTGTAGCACACCCCTGCTCTGAGGATCTTCTTTTTAAGCCCATCCTTGTAAAGGAATAGTGTCAGCCCTGCTCACTGCTAGGTACAAGAGAACACAGCAGAGCAGCTGCTGTCTTTCTTAGTTTCCTCTATGCATGATCTCACAGCTCCAGAATTTATGCCTTTGACCCATCTGTTTAACAGAATCCATGCAAGACTCCATGCTCCAAGTCCCTCTAACACCTTGTCTTACTAGTATCCTCCACTGGAAAGAAGGGAGCAGAGAGGAAAACAGGCTGAAATCGGGCCCTTATCAGTCTACTGGAGTCTGCAAACTATATCAATTTAGGGTTTCTTCTACTCTAAAATAGAGAAAATAAATCCTTGTGACTAAGCACAAAGGACTAATTTATTAGTAGGTGTAATTGTTTTTACATAGAATTAGGAGAGAGTGCCAAAACCATCTTGAGACAGCAAACCAAAGTAGAAAATGAAATCATGTGGAGGGGTTCAACCTGGGAGATGGGAGGGAGGTTGCTATAGAAGAAAATGGACAAGGGAAAAATATAACACTAAAGTTATAAAGTGTGATAAGACCACACAAAGTCATATTAGTTTACACTTATCTAAAAGTATATACAAGGGGTTGAGGATTTAGCTCAGCAGTAGAGCACTTGCCTAGTAAGCAAAGGCCCTGGGTTCGGTCCTCAGCTCCAAAAAAGATAAAAAGAAAAAGAAAAAAATAAAAGTATATACAATACAGATGCTTATATATAATGTATATAACACGAATGTATGTATGTATGTATGTACGTATGTATGTATGTATGTATGTATGTCTATATGAAGTTAAGCCATGTGGGCTGTCAATGTTCTCCACAAGCACCACAGACAACAATAGCCCCAATGCTAGGCACAAGAAACTTTCCTTCAATTGGTTGGTCAGAGTAGTCCAGTGACTCCTAAAATGATATGCATTATTAATATAGCCTTTGGTTGTCTCTTGGAATTTGAATTTGAATTTGAGCACCTAATGCTGAAACCACTATCTATGTAGAACACATGACTCAGATGATCTCAGACAGATTTGATCTGAAAGCCTCTTTCCTGTGGCCTAGGTTGCAGAAAATTCTGTGCAAGCTGCCAAGAGGAAGAAGCAAATAAACGGTCCTACCCAGCTACAACACCTATGAAACACAATTACCAGAACGTCAAGATAGTCATAAAGGCATAATAAGTTGCACTCACATGTTGGTTGTATCCATAACTGTCTACTCAACAGGAGGGAGACCATTTCTGGTACAGAAACCTAGTGTCCTGGGACTAAGGAGGTCATGGAATTTAGGAAAGGATGTACAACTGCCTCATTTTGAGACCAGCACAATTCCTCACTGCATCCTAAATCTTATTAGTATATTCTCAGATAGTCTAACCACCACTCCTCATCAAAGAAGCCGCTCTTTACAGCAAATGGAGATAATCACAGTAAACAAAACTACACATAACACAGAGATCAACAGATCATGAGGACCTCAGTCCCAGGTGATACATCTCCATCCTAATACAACTAGTACATATATATCAACAGTTCCTGCATCTATGTCTTAAGGAACTTCACAGAATATGAGGAAGAAAGACTGTAAAAGCCAGAATACCAGGAAGTCTATTGTGAAAGTCTCTCTTAGAAATGGCTACAGTAACAAGACTAGATAAATGGACACACCAATAGATATGCTGGTGTGAAAGAGGGAGATTTTCATGGGCCACACCTCTAGACAAAGAACTATAGTCAACTAATGTCTGTTGGGAGGAGAGTTAGCCTCTCCCAGGATTGAGCCACTTGGCTGGTTGTCCAATGCAGAGTGGTCAACCCTAAAACCATATACATAAAACAACAAAAACAGTCAGTAGTGTGTGTGTGTGTGTGTGTGTGTGTTTGTGTGTGTGGTATGCATACATATGTATGTATATAACAATAGCAATCAAATAAAAGGGCTATTTACTTGAGGGGTTATATGGGAGGGGTTCAAGGAAAGGAAGCTGGGAAGGGCTGGAGGAGAAAATGTGGGGAAGTAACAATCTATTTCAATAAAATCATGTTTTCTAAAGCAAAATAAATGTGAAATTAAGCACAAAGAACAAATTCATTCAATTGGGGTAAAGTAAAGTTATATAGAGTTAGGGAAAGAAACCTAAAAATACCTTGGGACAACAAACAGGGTGATTCTATAACCTGTTGTATATTCAAACTATTGACTACACAGACTCTGAAGCAAAGCAGTATACTCCTTGGAGATGGTAGCCTATTCCTTAGACCCATAAACACATACATAACAGCGACAAGCACATGGTCAGCTAATATTGAAGCAGAAAGAAGAGTATAGATTATCCTGGTGAATCCACTGTGACTACAAGGCTCACAAGATAAGAGGGAGACAAAGAGCAGAGACAGAACAGGAGATGAGATATGGAGACAGGGCCAGAGAGCGGCAGTGAAAACAGGTACTACTGCTTTTCAGGATGAAGGAAGGAATGTAGGTGACGTCTAAAAGAAAAGACATGAAAACTGATAGTCTCCAGAAGGGAGCACAGCATGCCAATGCCTGAACTCTGCCATAGTGAAATCCTACAGCCATTATGAAACAATAAATTTCTCTTGTTTTAAGTCACTAAATTTATGGTAATTTGTTAACCTGGCAACAGAAAACTACCAATCAATCCTTTCAGCATAGCACAAAGTCTAAGTTCTAAGAATATCTGATTGGCTCGGGTTGAATCACATGCTCATGTATTGGCTGAATACGGTGGGCTACCTTGATTGATAGGGCCACCAGAACTATATAGTCATTCCCAATAAAGCACAAAGGATTAGTTCTCCTGCAAAGGCTCAAATCCCGTTTTATTTTTAAAGCTTTACTTTTTACGCATGCACACGTGTGTGTGCGTGCATTTATGTGTGTGTGTGCGTGCCTGTGTGCGTGCCTGTGTGCGTGTTTGTGTGCTTGTATGTAGGCGTGCGTGTGTGTGATGCGTGCACCCTAAGAGCCTGGAAAAGTTCCCTAGAGGTGGAGTTGTAGGGAGTTGTGAGTAAACTGGACAGGGTACTAGGAAGCCAACTCAGGTTATCCAGAACAGTAAGCATGCTTCACCACTGAGCATCTCTCCAACCCTCAGAGTAATTTGCAAATTACGTTTGATTTCCAGCTAGAACCAATGGAGAGAAAGGGATACTTGGGAAAGTGAATAATAGCTCTATAAGGTACTGAACTCTCCACACTTACACTCAGGTTTTACTGGACTTCCAGCTTTCGCACGCACCGGGCGCAGACACAGTTCACCCTCAGCCTGTGACAAGAGTTCAGGAGAATGTTGGCATCTTTATCCCGTCTGGCAGCCAACTTGTGCCAGGTACAGCAGAACTGTTTTTCAGTTTCTTTTGCTCCTGAACAAAAAATCCTTTTGGGGATGCTTCAGCCAGCGGCTCTCCATTCGACTTTGCAAGGACAAGACATAAAGACAGGATCTAAGTCTTCTTCCTTCAGAAAAGGCTCATCAAGGAGCATTGAGGCCTTTGGAGCCACAAAGGAAAATAAGTCGAAGCCACGTTTTCATGGTAGAACCCTCAAGGCCAGCTTGGCAGTCATTTCCTATTGTGTCTGTTTCCTGATTTGTTACATTTAACTGGAGCAGACAAACTAAATGAATGAAGGGGACACATCAGGCTCTGTGGGATCCCTGCTTACATTACTGTTCAATAATTTAATTTGTGGACTGTTAAATGATTCGGTCCCGGGGAGCATAGATCTTGGGATTTTTGCCTCCTTGGGACTTTTTTAACTTAAAGAATCAAATGAGAATTTTGAGGTACAATTGTGACTTCTGAGGTTTCCTTGTGCTTCACTATTCAGGGATCAAGCATTTCTGCTGTTGGCAGATATCAAAGAGTAATAATAAAAAAAAGTAATAATGAGAAAGCCCACGTTCCCAAGGCAGAAATGGGCAGAAGTTCTATTAGTCAATCTGCACTTCCACTTCCTGGTAACTGATGAGTTGAGGCCCCATCCCTCCAGAGGGATTTCTTCTGTTATTCTTACAAGATGAATAATATTAGTTGTTTTCATTTATTATTAAGCCATGGGAGTTTCTACCAAATGTGCCCAGTAATAACATCAAAACAAATCATTCCATCTTATTTCAATTTCCTCTAAGAAAATCCCTTAGAAGGGCATTCCCTGTTACCCTCCTCTCACAAATGCTAAAATATTCTTTTCTGGGGACTTTCTCTTTTTTTTACATGACAATGGCACTTTGTTCTGGCAGATGTGTTTTAAATTTTCTGGCACAACTGTAAATCACATTCAGACCAACTAGTGTGAAACCAGAAGCCAGCTGATACAGTGTGCTATAAAGTATTTATGAAGTATTCAGGGACAATGTGCAGCTGCTCTCCTGCCTCCCCATAGATGGAAGTGCTCTCAGTATGTCTTGCTGATTGATTATGTAAATTTCCTCAGTACACTGATACAGTGGAAAACAACTCAGGCCAGTGAAGTGGGTTAATGAGTAAAGGTATGCTTGATGCCAGGCCTGACAACCTGAGCTCAATTCTTAGGATCCACATGATATAAGGAATAAACAGACTCTTGTAGATGGTCCTTTAAATTTCCATACATGTGCCTTGGCATATGCATACCCATACACATGCACATACATAGATAGGCAGACAGACAGACACATACATACATATGTGCGTACATACGTATATACATAGATAGATACATTGATAGAGATGTTAGATGATTGAGAGATTAGATATATAGAGAGATGATCGATAGATAGATACATGATAGATATAGAGATATAGAGATGCATAAATGCATGTATACTTGCATAGGTAGATACATATAAAATGATAGACAGTGATAGATGATAGATTGATAGATTGGTTGATAATGGATGATTAGGAGATAGATAATAGATAGATAATTAAGAGATGATAGATAGATAGATAGATAGATAGATAGATAGATAGATAGATGAAGGATAGATGATAAACATACATAGAAATACATGCATAAATGTATATATACACATAGGTAGATACATAAAAAATGATAAATCGATAGATTGGTTGATAATAGATGATCAACAGATAGATGACTGATAGATACACTGACAAATCAATACATATATAGGTAGATAGATTGATATATAGATATATAAATAGGTAGGTAAATACATATAGAGATGTTAGAAAACAGGACTTGCCCTTCTGATTTCTGCCTGTGCCCAGAGCTGAACCAGTCCCACAGCTCTTTATACCCAAATCCTGTGGGGAAGAGAGTTGGACTCTCAGAAGTGCAGACAATCCAGAGACCTCAGAGGAGACAGCTACTTCTGCTCACATTCCTGGCCCAAGAGGAACCTGCCTAGTAGCCTCTGTGCTCTCTGGGCATAGGAACCTAGGAGCCATCAGGGGCAAGACCCTTCCAGATTCTGCCTTTGCCCAGAGCTGAAAGCCAGTCACAAGGAGCACTGACAGACCTGAGTGCAGAGGTAAGACCAACTCTTCTGTTCTGAGAGAACCGCCTGGTGGCCGCAAGGACACGCAAACCCAGGAGCAGTATGGGACAGGACACTTCGGGTTTCTGACTGCACCCAGAGCTGAACCGGTACCACAGCTCTCTGTGCCCAGACCCGGTTGAAAAAAAGAAAAGAGGAGTGCTTACAGGAGAGTCAAGCCACAGTCAGAGACAGCAAGACAAGCTAACACTAGAGATAACCTGATGGTGAGAGGCAGGCACAGGAAACTAAGCAACAGAAACCAAGACTACATGGCATCATCAGAAACCAGTTCTCCTACCAAAACAAATATTGGATATCTCAACACACTGAAGAGGCAAGATTTGGATTTAAAATCACATCTCATGATGATGATATAGGACTTTAAGAAGGACATAAATAACTCCCTTAAAGAAATACAGGATAACACAGGTAACCAAGTAGAAGCCCTTAAAGAGGAAACACAAAAATCCCTTAAAGAATTTCAACCTAAAACAAAAAGATATAACTTCTTCTCAGCACCTCATGGTACCTTCTCCAAAACTGACCATATAATCGGTCACAAAAAAGACCTCAACAAATACAGGAAGATTGAAATAATCCCATTCATCCTAACAGATCACCATGGAGTAAGTCTGGTCTTCAATAAGAACAAAAACAACAGAAAGCCCACATATACATGGAAGTTGAACAATGATCTACTCGATGATAACTTGATCAAAAAAGAAATAAAGAAATTAAAGACTTCTTAGAATTTAATGAAAATGAAGGCACAGCATACCCAAACTTATGAGACACAAAGAAAGCAATGGTAAGAGGAAAATTCATAGCTCTGAGTGCCTCCAAAAAGAAACTGGAGAGAACATACACTAAAAGCTTGACAGCATAACTAAAAGCACTAGAACAAAAAGAAGTAAATGCACCCAAGAGGAGTAGAATGTACTAAATAACTAAACTCAGGGTTGAAATCAACCGAGTAGAAACAAAAAGAACTATACAAAGAACCAACAAAACCAGGAGTTGGTTCATTGAGAAAATAAGATAGATAAACCCTTAGCCAGACTAACCAGAGGCCACAGAGGGTGCGTACAAATTAACAAAATCGGGGTTGGGGATTTAGCTCAGTGGTAGAGCACTTGCCTAGCAAGCGCAAGGCCCTGGGTTCGGTCCCCAGCTCCGAAAAAAAGAAAGAAAACAAAAAAACAAAAAAACAAAAAACAAATTAACAAAATCAGAAATGAAAAGGGAGACATAACAACAGCATCTGAGGAAATTTAAAAAATCATCAGATACTACTACAAAGACCTATATTGAACAAAACTGGAAAATCTGGAGGAAATGGACAATTTTCTAGACAGATACCAGGTATGAAAGTTAAATCAGAATCAGATAAATCTTCAAAACAGTCCTGTAACTCCTAAAGAAATAGAAGCAGTTATTAAAAGTCTCCTAACCAAAAAAATACCAGGAGCACATGGGTTTAGTATAGAATTCTATCAGACCTTCATAGAAGACTTCATACCAATACTGTCCAAACCATTCCACAAAATAGAAACAGAAGGGCACTACCCAATTCCTTCTATGAAGGCACAATTATGCTTATACCTAAATAACACACAGTCCCAACAAAGAAAGAGAACTTCACACCAATTTCCCTTATGAACATCGATGCCAAGATACACAATAAAATTCTCAAAAACCGAATCCAAGAACACATCAAAATAATCATCCATCGTGATCAACTAAGCTTCATCCGAGGGATGCAGGTATGGTTCAATATACGGAAATCCATCAACATAATCCATTATGTAAACAAACTCAAAGAAAAACATCACATGATCATTTCAATAGATGCTGAGAAAGCATTTGACAAAATTCGACAACCCTTTTTGATAAAAGTCTTGGAAAGATCAAAAATTCAAGCCCATACCTAAACATAGTAAAAGCCATATACAGCAAACCAGTAGCCAACGTCAAACTAAATGGAGAGAAATCTGAAGCAATCCCACAAAAATCAAGGACTAGAAAAGGCTTCCCACTTTCTCCTTCCTTATTCAAAATAGAATTCAAAGTCCTAGCCAGAGCAATCAGACAACAAAAGAAGGTGAAAAGGGTACAAATTGGAAAGGAAAAAGTCGAAATATCACTATTTGCAGATGATATGATAGTATATTTAAGTGATCCCAAAAGTTCCACCAGAGAACTACTAAGCCTGATAAACAACTTCAGCAAAGTGGCTGTGTATGAAATTAACTCAAACAAATTGGTAACCTTCCTCTACTCAAAGGATAAAAAGACTGAGAAAGAAATTAGGGAAATGATACCATTCACAATACTCCTAAATAATATAAAATACCTTGGTGTGACTTTAACCAAGCAAGTGAAGGATCTGTATGATAAGAACTTCAAGCCTCTGAAGAAAGAAATTGAAGATCTCAGAAGATAGAAAGACCTCTCATTAATTGGCAGGATTAATATAGTAAAAATGGCCATTTTGCCAAAAGCAATCTATAGATTTAATGCAATCCCCATCAAAATTCCAACTCAATTCTTCATAGAGATAGAAAGAGCAATTTGCAAATTCATCTGGAATAACAAAAAACCCAGAATAGTGAAAACTATTCTCAACAATAAAAGAACTTCTGGGGGAATCACCATCCCTGACCTCAAGCTGTACTACACAGAAATAGTGATAAAAACTATATGGTATTGGTACAGAGACAGGCGGGTAGATCAGTGGAATAGAACTGAAGACCCAGAAATGAACCCACACACCTATGGTCACTTGATTTTTGACAAAGGAACTAAAGTCATCCAGTGGGAAAAAAAGACAGCATTTTCAACAAATGGTGCTGGTTCAACTGGATGTCAACATGTAGAAGAATGCAGATCGATCCATGCTTATCACCCTGTAACAAAGCTTAAGTCCAAGTGGATCAAGGACCTCCACATCAAACCAGATACACTAAAACTAATAAAAGGAAAAGTGGGGAAGAGCCTCTAACACATGAGCACTGGGGAAAATTTCCTGAATAAAACACAATGACTTATGCTCTAAGATCAAGAATCTACAAATGGGACCTCATAAAACTGCAAAGCTTTTGTAAGGCAAAATACACTGTCATTAAGACAAAACAGCAACCAACAGATTGGGAAAAGGTCTTTACCAATCCTATATCTGATAGAGGGCTAATATTTAATATATACAAAGAACTCAAGAAGTTAGGCTCCAGAAAGCCAAAAAACCCTATTGAAAAATTGGGTACAAAGCTAAACAAAGAATTCACAGCTGAGGAATATCAAATGGCTGAGAAGCACCTAAAGAAATGTGCAACATCCTTAGTCATCAGAGAAATGCAAATCAAAACAACCCTGAGATTCCACCTCACACCAGTGAGAATGGCTAAGATCAAAAACTCAGGTGACAGCAGATGCTGGTGAGGATGTGGAGAAAGAGTAACACTCCTCCATTTTTGGTGGGATTGCAAGCTGGTACAACCACTCTGCAAATCAGTCTGTAGGAAAATTGGACATTGAACTACCTGAGGACCCAGCTATACCACTCCTGGGCATATACCCAAAAGATGTTCCAACATACAACAACAAAGACACATGCTCCTTTATGTTCATAGCAGCCTTATTTATAATAGCCAGAAGCTGGAAAGAACCCAGATGCCCTTCAACAGAGGGATGGATACAGAAAATGTGGTACACTGACACATTGGTGCACTACTCTGCTATCAAAAACAATGACTTCATGAAATTCATAAGCAAATGATCGGAACTAGAAAATATCACCCTGAGTGAGGTAACCCAATCACAAAAAAAAAAGAAAAGAAAAACCACTTATGGTATGCCCTCACTGACATGTAGATATTAGCCCAAAAGCTCAAATTATCCAAGATACAATCCACAGACTACATGAAGCTCAAGAAGAAGGACAACCAAAGTGCAGATGCTTCAGTCCTTCTTAAAGGGGGTAACAAAAATATTCATAGGAGGAGATATGGAGACAAAGTTTAGAGCAGAGCCTGAAGGAATAGCCATTCAGAGCCTGCCCCATCTGGGGATCCAGCCCATACAGCCACCAAACCTAGACAGTATTGATGAAGCCAAGAAGAGCATGCTGACAGGAGCCTGATATAGCCGTCTCCTGAGAGGTTCAGTCAGAGCATGACAAATACAGAGGTGAAAGCTAGCAGCAAACCATTGAACTGAGAATGGGATCCCCATTGGAGGAGTTAGAGAAAGGATTGAAGGAGCCGAAAGGGCTTGCAACTCCATAGGAACAAAAGTACCAACCGGGGCTGGGGATTTAGCTCAGTGGTAGAGCGCTTGCCTAGCGAGCGCAAGGCCCTGGGTTCGGTCCCCAGCTCTGGAAAAAAAGAAAAGAAAAAAAAAAAAACTACCAACCAACCAGAGTTTCTAGGGACTAGACCACTAAGAGTACACATGGACAGACCCATGGCTCCAGCTGCGTATGTAGCAGAGGATGGCCTTGTTGGGCACCAGTGGGAGGAGAAGTCCTTGGTTCTGCCAAGGGTGGAGCCCCCAGTTTAGGGGAATGCCAGGGTGGGAGGCAGGAAGAGGGGGTGGTTGTGGACCAGTAACACTCTTATAGAAAAAGGGGGAGGGAGAGGGGATCCCGGGCTTATGACCGGGAAACCAGGAAAGGGAATAACATTTGAAACATAAATAAAAATATCCAATAAAAAAAAACAGAACTCTAATAATTTGATGCCTTTTTCTCTGAAAAAAAATCTTTTTGGAATTCGGGAAATAGCTGTGTTCATACAGAAATAACATTTGGCCCCAAAAAACTTTATCTATATTCCAAAATTCATTCTATACAAGAATATATCACTGAAGTTCCATTAGTGTCTTTGTTTGAAATGAATTTTTCTATAAGTTATGGTTGGCTCATATAGCTGTTCATGTAGCCTTAGTATGTGTAGATGGGATCTTTGGAGTTCTGTTACTAAAACTATCACCTCATTTTCTTTCCTGGAGTACTACATAGGCTCGAATTAATGAATGTAATTATGGATGGTTTTTTCAGACAAATTTATTTTGAAACTGGAAATGTAACCAGAACCTGTCAGTCCATTGCTGAACAGTCTTGAAAAGTTCCAATGACTATAAATAGAAGTTCTAAATTGGAAATGTCATTTCGACCTTCCCCTACCTTACTGCTGTGAATTTAATAGTTTCTCTGGCTGCCTTAATTTCCTTGAGTTCAGTGTGACCACTTCCTAGGATTAGTGGGGACTATGTGATCTTTTCCAGTTCTATTCAGTAGCATCTGGTGAGGATTATGACAGAAAAAGAAGCATGTTCACCCACTGAATAACTTTGCGTGCCTGAATCACTTTTTAGCCATTGTTCAGCTTTCTAAGACACAAGCACTCCCTGCAGCAACACTGTGCATGAAACCACTTCAGAGTTCACTCCAGTGGTCATTTCCATCGCATCCACAGAATTGTTGGTGGGCAGATCACAACTATTATTTAACTGCATAGACAAGTGTGAAAATTAAAATATAAATATGAAATTCAGGATGTTAAATGGAATTGTCCATTTTCTGTTGATGGAACAGAGTTCATGGTCAGGGGGCTCTAGGATTGAATACTAGCATGATTTGTTTCTGGTGATGGTTTTGTGCTTTTAAACCCATGGTGGAAAGTGTGCAAATGAAAGTATAAAGGGAATCCTACAACAGATAGAGGCCTTATATCCAAAATATACAAAGAACTCAAGAAGTTAGACTGCAGGGAGACAAATAACCCTATTAAAAAATGGGGTTCAGAGCTAAACAAAGAATTCACATCTGAGGAATGCCGAATGGCTGAGAAACACCTAAAGAAATGTTCAACATCTTTAGTCATAAGGGAAATGCAAACCAAAACAACCCTGAGATTTCACCTCACACCAGTGAGAATGGCTAAGATCAAAAACTCAGGTGACAGCAGATGCTGGTGAGGATGCTGAGAAAGAGGAACACTCCTCCATTGTTGGTGGGATTGCAGACTGGTACAACCATTCTGGAAATCAGTCTGGAGGTTCCTCAGAAAATTGGACATTGAACTGCCTGAGGATCCAGCTATACCTTTCTTGGGCATATACCCAAAAGATGCCCCAACATATAAAAAAGACAAGTGCTCCACTATGTTCATAGCAGCCTTATTTATAATAGCCAGAAGCTGGAAAGAACCCAGATGCCCTTCAACAGAGGAATGGATACAAAAAATGTGGTACATCTACACAATGGAATATTACTCAGCTATCAAAAACAATGACCTTATGAAATTTGTAGGCAAATGGTTGGAACTGGAAAATATCATCCTGAGTGAGGTAACCCAATTACAGAAAAACACACATGGTATGCACTCATTGATAAGTGGCTATTAGCCCAAATGCTTGAATTACCCTAGATCCCTAGAACAAACAAAACTCAAGACGGATGATCAAAATGTGAATGCTTCACTCCTTCTTTAAAAGGGGAACAAGAATACCCTTGGGAGGGAATAGGGAGGCCAAGTTTATAACAGAGGCAGAAGGAACACCCATTCAGAGCCTGCCCCACATGTGGCCCATACATATACAGCCACCCAATTAGACAAGATGGATGAAGCAAAGAAGTGCAGGCCGACAGGAGCCGGATGTAGATCGCTCCTGAGAGACACAGCCAGAATACAGCAAATACAGAGGCGAATGCCAGCAGCAAACCACTGAACTGAGAATAGGACCCCCGTTGAAGGAATCAGAGAAAGGACTGAAAGAGCTTGAAGGGCCTTGAGACCCCATATGAATAACAATGCCAACCAACTAGAGCTTCCAGGGACTAAGCCACTACCTAAAGACTATACATGGACTGACCCTGGGCTCCAACCTCATAGGTAGCAATGCTCTTACTAGGTGCTCCTAGTAAGAGCACCAGTGGAAGGGGAAGCCCTGGGTCCTGCTAAGACTGAACCCCCAGTGGACTAGACTGTGGGGGGGAGGGCGGCAATGGGGGGAGGGTGGGGAGGGGAACAACCATAAAGAAGGGGAGGGGGAGGGATTAGGGGGATGTTTGCCCGGAAACCGGGAAAGGGAATAACACTCGAAATGTAAATAAGAAATACTCAAGTTAATAAAAAAAAAATACCTATAGTCATAAAAGAAAAAAAAAGTATAAAGGGAGCAGAGCTTCACAATCTCCCTCTTATGATGGCAAATCCAGTCTCAAAGAACCACAGTAATTTTTCCACAGAAGTTGGGCCCCATGACCCAAGCGGTTTTCTCAGACCTCACTATCTCTCAGAACTATTACACAGACAGCTAAACTTCAATATGTTGTTTGCAGGAGTAAATGAATCCAAAACAATAATAGGGGCCCTGTTAAAAAAAAAACATTTCAATTAGCACAGCAACGAGAAAAGATGAACAACTTTCTCAAACCTTTAGGGTACTTCGGCTGCTGTGCCTGTTCCACAACTAGTCTGCTGTGTACAAGGACAGAAGCAGTCAAGTGACAGCTGATGGTTCTGAGTGTCTGTTGCAGGAATGCTTTACTGTTATGACTAAAGCACCAGTGTGAATAGGACAAGAAGCAAAATCCCAAAGCACAGAGGATCGATAATGGAAAATATTCATCATTCCTTATTAACCTGTATTTTTATTATATCAGTGTGAAAAATCGTCATTAATGACTCCCATATGCAACTAAGCAACAGCAACTGAAAAAGATGAAACAACTAGAATTGGCCTAGTCTACTGTCCCATGTCTATATGGGACTATTCGGGTTAATTTTGATTTGGCTGTTTGGTTTCAAACTTTCAATCCAGTAATTTCCAAGTACTGAAATTACAGCATGCACCACCATACATGGCTATTACTTCATTCTAATCAAGGTAAGAGATAACAAGAAGACATTGCTATCTTGACAATATATGCATTAAACTGATACTTCCAATTTTACTTTTAAAATACTCTACTGGATTTAAAGATACACATTAATATCAGCATATTAAGAGTGGGTGATTTCAGTTCCACACTTCCTCCAACAGGCAAGTCACTGGACAAAAACATAAAGACAGAGAACATCAGAACTGATTGACAGCACACATCAAATGGCCTTAACAAATACCCATAGCTCCCAAACACAAAGATTCTTTACAGCATCACACAAAAGCTTATATAATGTAGACCACATCCTGGGACACAAAACAAATCCTTACAAAGGCAAAAGGACTGAAATAACTCCATGTTTCCTATCTGATCATTATGTAATACAATTTAACGCTGATAGCAGGCGAGTCGTTAGTAAGCACACAAGGCAAGGAGATTAAACAAGTCATCGCTGAATGATGAACAAGTCAAAGAAGAGATCAAGAAAGAAATATAAAGTTTCCTGGAATTAAATGAAAATGAAAACACAACACAGCAGCTGAACACATTTGAAAGCCATCCTATGAGGGAATTCACAGTTTCAAGTGCCAGTAGAATTATAAAGCAGAAAGAGCACAAATTGGTTACCTAATAAAGCAACTCAAAATTTTGGGGGGAAAATGAGAACAAACCAAATCCAAGCCCAGTGGACAAGAAATAATAAAAGTTAGACACACAAATTAACAAAGTAGAAACAAAGAAAGCAAAACAAGAAAGCCTGTTTTGTAGGAAAGTAAGATTAACCGCCTTTGACCCAATTAACCCAAAGAAAGAAGGAGAAGACAAAAAATATGACAGAATCAGAACAAACAGTGAAACATTATGACAAAATGTTATTAAAAAAAGCTTTGTAAAAACCTGTGCTCCATTAAGTTAAAAAAAAAAAAACTTTAAAAAGGGAGGGGGGGACCCGCGGATCCCGGCCCGCAGCAGCTCTCTGCTCCCAGACCCGGTGAGAGAGAGACCCAACCGCCTGGTCAGGTGGGCACTCCTGAGGCTGCAGAGCGGAAGAGACCACCAACACTGCTCACCCCTGCCCACATCCCTGGCCCAAGAGGAAACTGTATAAGGCCTCTGGGCTCCCGTGGGGGAGCGGCAGGACCCCTGCCAGAGACACCGCCAGACCCTGAAGGAAACAGACCGGATAAACAGTTCTCTGCACCCAAATCCCGTGGGAGGGAGAGCTAAACCTTCAGAGAGGCAGACAAGCCTGGGAAACCAGAAGAGACTGCTCCCTGCACACACATCTCGGACGCCAGAGGAAAAAGCCAAAGACCATCTGGAACCCTGGTGCACTGAAGCTCCCGGAAGGGGCGGCACAGGTCTTCCTGGTTGCTGCCACTGCAGAGAGCCCCTGGGCAGCACCCCATGAGCGAACATGAGCCTCGGGACCACAGGTAAGACCAAATTTTCTGCTGCAAGAAAGCTGCCTGGTGAACTCAAGACACAGGCCCACAGGAACAGCTGAAGACCTGTAGAGAGGAAAAACTACACGCCCGAAAGCAGAACACTCTGTCCCCATAACTGACTGAAAGAGAGGAAAACAGGTCTACAGCACTCCTGACACACAGGCTTATAGGACAGTCTAGCCACTGTCAGAAATAACAGAACAAAGTAACAATAGAGATAATCTGATGGCGAGAGGCAAGCACAGGAACCCAAGCAACAGAAACCAAGACTACATGCCATCATCGGAGCCCAATTCTCCCACCAAAACAAACATGGAATATCCAAACACACCAGAAAAGCAAGATCTAGTTTCAAAATCATATTTGATCATGATGCTGGAGGACTTCAAGAAAGACATGAAGAACTCCCTTAGAGAACAAGTAGAAGCCTACAGAGAGGAATCGCAAAAATCCCTGAAAGAATTCCAGGAAAACATAAATAAACAAGTAGAAGCCCATAGAGAGGAGACACAAAAATCCCTGAAAGAATTCCAGGAAAACATAAATAAACAAGTAGAAGCCCATAGAGAGGAGACACAAAAATCCCTGAAAGAATTCCAGGAAAACACAATCAAACAGTTGAAGGAATTAAAAATGGAAATAGAAGCAATCAAGAAAGAACACATGGAAACAACCCTGGATATAGAAAACCAAAAGAAGAGACAAGGAGCTGTAGATATGAGCTTCACCAACAGAATACAAGAGATGGAAGAGAGAATCTCAGGAGCAGAAGATTCCATAGAAATCATTGACTCAACTGTCAAAGATAATGTAAAGCGGAAAAAGCTACTGGTCCAAAACATACAGGAAATCCAGGACTCAATGAGAAGATCAAACCTAAGGATAATAGGTATAGAAGAGAGTGAAGACTCCCAGCTCAAAGGACCAGTAAATATCTTCAACAAAATCATAGAAGAAAACTTCCCTAACCTAAAAAAAGAGATACCCATAGACATACAAGAAGCCTACAGAGCTCCAAATAGATTGGACCAGAAAAGAAACACCTCCCGTCACATAATTGTCAAAACACCAAACGCACAAAATAAAGAAAGAATATTAAAGAAGTAAGGGAAAAAGGTCAAGTAACATATAAAGGGAGACCTATCAGAATCACACCAGACTTCTCGCCAGAAACTATGAAGGCCAGAAGATCCTGGACTGATGTCATACAGACCCTAAGAGAACACAAATGCCAGCCCAGGTTACTGTATCCAGCAAAACTCTCAATTAACATTGATGGAGAAACCAAGATATTCCATGACAAAACCAAATTTACACAATATCTTTCTACAAATCCAGCACTACAAAGGATAATAAATGGTAAAGCCCAACATAAGGAGGCAAGCTATACCCTAGAAGAAGCAAGAAACTAATCGTCTTGGCAACAAAACAAAGAGAATGAAAGCACACAAACATAACCTCACATCCAAATATGAATATAACGGGAAGCAATAATCACTATTCCTTAATATCTCTCAATATCAATGGCCTCAACTCCCCAATAAAAAGACATAGATTAACAAACTGGATACGCAACGAGGACCCTGCATTCTGCTGCCTACAGGAAACACACCTCAGAGACAAAGACAGACACTACCTCAGAGTGAAAGGCTGGAAAACAACTTTCCAAGCAAATGGTCAGAAGAAGCAAGCTGGAGTAGCCATTCTAATATCAAATAAAATCAATTTCCAACTAAAAGTCATCAAAAAAGATAAGGAAGGACACTTCATATTCATCAAAAGAAAAATCAACCAAGATGAACTCTCAATCCTAAATATCTATGCCCCAAATACAAGGGCACCTACATACGTAAAAGAAACCTTACTAAAGCTCAAAACACACATTGCACCTCACACAATAATAGTGGGAGATTTCAACACCCCACTCTCATCAATGGACAGATCATGGAAACAGAAATTAAACAGTGATGTAGACAGACTAAGAGAAGTCATGAGCCAAATGGACTTAACGGATATTTATAGAACATTCTACCCTAAAGCAAAAGGATACACCTTCTTCTCAGCTCCTCATGGTACTTTCTCCAAAATTGACCATATAATTGGTCAAAAAACGGGCCTCAACAGGTACAGAAAGATAGAAATAATCCCATGCGTGCTATCGGACCACCACGGCCTAAAACTGGTCTTCAATAACAATAAGGGAAGAATGCCCACATATACGTGGAAATTGAACAATGCTCTACTCAATGATAACCTGGTCAAGGAAGAAATAAAGAAAGAAATTAAAAACTTTTTAGAATTTAATGAAAATGAAGATACAACATACTCAAACTTATGGGACACAATGAAAGCTGTGCTAAGAGGAAAACTCATAGCGCTGAGTGCCTGCAGAAAGAAACAGGAAAGAGCATATGTCAGCAGCTTGACAGCACACCTAAAAGCTCTAGAACAAAAAGAAGCAAATACACCCAGGAGGAGTAGAAGGCAGGAAATAATCAAACTCAGAGCTGAAATCAACCAAGTAGAAACAAAAAGGACCATAGAAAGAATCAACAGAACCAAAAGTTGGTTCTTTGAGAAAATCAACAAGATAGATAAACCCTTAGCCAGACTAACGAGAGGACACAGAGAGTGCGTCCAAATTAACAAAATCAGAAATGAAAAGGGAGACATAACTACAGATTCAGAGGAAATTCAAAAAATCATCAGATCTTACTATAAAAACCTATATTCAACAAAATTTGAAAATCTTCAGGAAATGGACAATTTCCTAGACAGATACCAGGTATCGAAGTTAAATCAGGAACAGATAAACCAGTTAAACAACCCCATAACTCCTAAGGAAATAGAAGCAGTCATTAAAGGTCTCCCAACCAAAAAGAGCCCAGGTCCAGACGGGTTTAGTGCAGAATTCTATCAAACCTTCATAGAAGACCTCATACCAATATTATCCAAACTATTCCACAAAATTGAAACAGATGGAGCCCTACCGAATTCCTTCTACGAAGCCACAATTACTCTTATACCTAAACCACACAAAGACACAACAAAGAAAGAGAACTTCAGACCAATTTCCCTTATGAATATCGACGCAAAAATACTCAATAAAATTCTGGCAAACCGAATTCAAGAGCACATCAAAACAATCATCCACCATGATCAAGTAGGCTTCATCCCAGGCATGCAGGGATGGTTTAATATACGGAAAACCATCAACGTGATCCATTATATAAACAAACTGAAAGAACAGAACCACATGATCATTTCATTAGATGCTGAGAAAGCATTTCACAAAATTCAACCCCCCTTCATGATAAAAGTCCTGGAAAGAATAGGAATTCAAGGCCCATACCTAAACATAGTAAAAGCCATATACAGCAAACCAGTTGCTAACATTAAACTAAATGGAGAGAAACTTGAAGCAATCCCACTAAAATCAGGGACTAGACAAGGCTGCCCACTCTCTCCCTACTTATTCAATATAGTTTTTGAAGTTCTAGCCAGAGCAATCAGACAACAAAAGGAGATCAAGGGGATACAGATCGGAAAAGAAGAGGTCAAAATATCACTATTTGCAGATGACATGATAGTATATTTAAGTGATCCCAAAAGTTCCAACAGAGAACTACTAAAGCTGATAAACAACTTCAGCAAAGTGGCTGGGTATAAAATTAACTCAAATAAATCAGTTGCCTTCCTCTATACAAAAGAGAAACAAGCCGAGAAAGAAATTAGGGAAACGACACCCTTCATAATAGACCCAAATAATATAAAGTACCTCGGTGTGACTTTAACCAAGCAAGTAAAAGATCTGTACAATAAGAACTTCAAGACACTGAGGAAAGAAATTGAAGAAGACCTCAGAAGATGGAAAGATCTCCCATGCTCATGGATTGGCAGGATTAATATAGTAAAAATGGCCATTTTACCAAAAGCAATCTACAGATTCAATGCAATCCCCATCAAAATACCAATCCAATTCTTCAAAGAGTTAGACAGAACAATTTGCAAATTCATCTGGAATAACAAAAAACCCAGGATAGCTAAAGCTATCCTCAACAATAAAAGGACTTCAGGGGGAATCACTATCCCTGAACTCAAGCAGTATTACAGAGCAATAGTGATAAAAACTGCATGGTATTGGTACAGAGACAGACAGATAGACCAATGGAATAGAATTGAAGACCCAGAAATGAACCCACATACCTATGGTCACTTGATTTTTGACAAAGGAGCCAAAACCATCCAATGGAAAAAAGATAGCATTTTCAGCAAATGGTGCTGGTTCAACTGGAGGGCAACATGTAGAAGAATGCAGATCGATCCATGCTTATCACCCTGTACAAAGCTTAAGTCCAAGTGGATCAAGGACCTCCACATCAAACCAGACACACTCAAACTAATAGAAGAAAAACTAGGGAAGCATCTGGAACACATGGGCACTGGAAAAAATTTCCTGAACAAAACACCAATGGCTTATGCTCTAAGATCAAGAATCGACAAATGGGATCTCATAAAACTGCAAAGCTTCTGTAAGGCAAAGGACACTGTGGTTAGGACAAAACGGCAACCAACAGATTGGGAAAAGATCTTTACCAATCCTACAACAGATAGAGGCCTTATATCCAAAATATACAAAGAACTCAAGAAGTTAGACCGCAGGGAAACAAATAACCCTATTAAAAAATGGGGTTCAGAGCTAAACAAAGAATTCACAGCTGAGGAATGCCGAATGGCTGAGAAACACCTAAAGAAATGTTCAACATCTTTAGTCATAAGGGAAATGCAAATCAAAACAACCCTGAGATTTCACCTCACACCAGTGCGATTGGCTAAGATCAAAAACTCAGGTGACAGCAGATGCTGGCGAGGATGTGGAGAAAGAGGAACACTCCTCCATTGTTGGTGGGATTGCAGACTGGTAAAACCATTCTGGAAATCAGTCTGGAGGTTCCTCAGAAAATTGGACATTGAACTGCCTGAGGATCCAGCTATACCTCTCTTGGGCATATACCCAAAAGATGCCTCAACATATAAAAGAGACACGTGCTCCACTATGTTCATCACAGCCTTATTTATAATAGCCAGAAACTGGAAAGAACCCAGATGCCCTTCAACAGAGGAATGGATACAGAAAATGTGGTACATCTACACAATGGAATATTACTCAGCTATCAAAAACAACGACTTTATGAAATTCGTAGGCAAATGGTTGGAACTGGAAAATATCATCCTGAGTGAGCTAACCCAATCACAGAAAGACATACATGGTATGCACTCATTGATAAGTGGCTATTGGCCCAAATGCTTGAATTACCCTAGATCCCTAGAACAAACGAAACTCAAGACGGATGATCAAAATGTGAATGCTTCACTCCTTCTTTAAATGAGGAAAAAGAATACCCTTGGCAGGGAAGGGAGAGGCAAAGATTAAAACAGAGACTGAAGGAACACCCATTCAGAGCCTGCCCCACATGTGGCCCATACATATACAGCCACCCAATTAGACAAGATGGATGAAGCAAAGAAGTGCAGACCGACAGGAGCCGGATGTAGATCTCTCCTGAGAGACACAGCCAGAATACAGCAAATACAGAGGCGAATGCCAGCAGCAAACCACTGAACTGAGAATAGGTCCCCTATTGAAGGAATCAGAGGAAGAACTGGAAGAGCTTGAAGGGGCTCGAGACCCCAAAAGTACAACAATGCCAAGCAATCAGAGCTTCCAGGGACTAAGCCACTACCTAAAGACTATACATGGACTGACCCTGGACTCTGACCCCATAGGTAGCAATGAATATCCTAGTAAGAGCACCAGTGGAAGGGGAAGCCCTGGGTCCTGCTAAGACTGAACCCCCAGTGAACTAGTCTATGGGGGGAGGGCGGCAATGGGGGGAGGGTTGGGAGGGGAACACCCATAAGGAAGGGGAGGGGGGAGGGGGATGTTTGCCCAGAAACCGGGAAAGGGAATAACACTCGAAATGTATATAAGAAATACTCAAGTTAATAAAAAAAAAAAGAAATATTAGAGAAACATAACAATCAAAATAATATGATATTGGCACAAAAGCCAACAAAAAGAAAATTTTAAAAAACAAAGATGAATACATATAACTTCAGCCTCTTAATATTTCATAAAAATGCCAAAAAACATGCATTGGAGAAAAGAAATTTCTTCAACAAATGGTGTTGGGGGAAGTGGATGTCCTGATGCAGAAGAATGAAAATAATATCTATCACCTTGCACAGAAACTAAGTCTAAATGGATTGAAGACGTAAATGTGAAAGCTAAAACTGCTAGAAGAAAACAGGCAGTACCATGGATGATGTGTAGGTATATGAAGGGACTTTCCGAATAGGACTCCATCTGCCCAACAATTAAAGCCAACAATTTTCTAGTGCAATTAAGAAGCTTCTGCACAGCTAAACAAACAACGTCAGATACAGAGGAAGCCCACAGAATAGGTGAGATCTTTGTCAGATTTATATCTGACAGAAAATTAGTATCCGAAGTATATAAAGAACTCAAAAAAAAAAAGCAAACAATCCATTTTTAAAAATAAGCCTGGGTATTTCACAAACAGTTCTAGAAAGAGGAAGAGGAAGAAGAACAAAGAAGAAGGGGAAGAGGAAGGGGAAGAATAGGAAAGGGAAGAGGAGAGGGAAGAGGGGGAGGAGGGGGGAATGCAACTAAGAAATACATATTTTTTAAAAAAAATAATGTTCATCATCCTTAGCAATTAGAACTGCAGAGCCCAACAAAATAATTGACAAGTGCTAGCTGGGATGTGAAGAAAGGGAACCTTCAATTCACTGTTGGTTGTTTTGCGAACTGCTCCAGCCACTGTGGAACTCAAGGTGGAGAATTCTCCAAAAGCTAGCAATAAACCTATCCTATGACCCAGCTATACCACCCTGTGGCATATGCCTGAAGGACTGGACATCCAACACTACAGAAACCTACTCAGCTGTGTTTGTGGCTGCTCTAGTCTCGACAGCCAGGAAATGGAAGCAGTCTAAATTTCTTATAACCAATGAACGGATGATGACAGTGTGGTGCATACACACTATGGGATACTATTCAGTGATATAGAAAAATGAAACTGGGAGCTTTGCGGGTAAATGGATGCAACTAGGAAAGATCATATTTAGTTAGGTAACCCAGACCCAGAAAAACAAATGACACATGTTCTCTCTCAGATGTGAGTACTCCTTAAAGTTCTGCTTTCTACTGTCTATTGTAGTGCTAAATGCAAGTACACAAGTCTGCTAGTAGCCCTGGGACCCTGCCCCCAAGTTAATTCTCATTGGTGAGTAATGATGCCAACAGCCAATAGTTGAGCAGAAGAGACATAGGCGGGGTTGAGGTTTTGCTTGGGGCTTGGGGAGAGAGGACCACAAGGAGGGAGGAAGAAGCCCTCACGGAAGAAGAATGTACAATGGGGAGATAGAGAGCTGCCACGGGCCGAGAACCCAGAGGGATGGCCAATTGGAGTTAAGAGCAGCCCAGAGGGAGCATACTAAATAGTAAGTGATAACTTGGGGTTATCAATAGGAAAGTAGTCTCTAACAGCACGGAACATAGGCAGCTAACTGCCCAGCTTTTGTGCGGCCTAAGGCATATTTAAAAATATAAAGGCTGTGTGTATCTTCCATCCAGGAACATAAACGGTCTAAGGCAGAAAAGAAACCTTAGACCGGGACTTTTAATAACAACTTTTACTACAAGTATGTAACCTGGAATAAGCTTAGAAACTAAAAAAGAAAGAAAAAACAAGGATCGTTGCAAAAGAGGGAGTGGTGAGATTTTAAGAGACAGAAAGGGAGTTTGCTGTAAGATCATATCACCTAGTAGTGTCAGAAGCTACCAACATGACTGCCTAAACCTGAGCTAAACAGGATCACAATATGAAAAGTGTCCGGGGTCTGGTGGGGTGGAGGGGTGGCGGGGGGGGGGGGGTGGGGGGGACTCACAAAGCCTTAACCTTTAACCCTACAAAAATAACTAAAGGCTACTAAGGAATACTGAGAATGGGAGAAATCGTCTTCCCCGCGGAGGACCACACAAAGTGGCTATCTAATACCGGCTGATCAGCCTTGCAGTCAGTCACAGGTAACATCAAACCGATAAGATTGTGTTTGCATTTCTAGGAATATTTATAAATATTTATACACAGGTACATGTATATAACAAGAATTAACAAAAAAGACAATGCTTTGAATTTAAAAAAAAAGAAAGGGTATATAGGAAGATTTAGATGGAGAAAGGGAGATGAATGATTATAATTATACCATAATTTCAAAAATAAAATAATCTATTTTAAAGTAAGGATAATTACTTCAGGGAATGGCTTTCTTCATAAGCATCAATCAAGGAAGCATCTCTCTCTAATTTCTTCAGCTTTTCAAGACAAGATCTCACTGTGTAGCTCTGGCTGCCCTGGAACTCCCTCCATAGACCGGGCTTGAACTCAGAGATCCACCTGCCTCGGCCTCCCAAGTGCTGAGATTCATAGCATGCAGCCACCACACCTCGCTAAGAATCTCTTCTCCGTGGAGCTTTTTAAAAGTACTCCAAACTTACAACACGAAAACAAATAGGCTAAGATGGTGAATGTAAAATGATATCCGCATGGGGCTGGGGATTTAGCTCAGTGGTAGAGCGCTTACCTAGGAAGCGCAAGGCCCTGGGTTCGGTCCCCAGCTCCGAAAAAAAGAACCAAAAAAAAAAATGATATCCGAAGGACAGCTAATTCTCAGCAGCACCTGGGAACTGTTTGTATTTCCAACCTCTAGTTCACGGGGCAGTGTGTGACAGATATGCTAATAGCCCAATGCCAGAGTCAGATCTCTTCTCAAAAAAAAAAAAAAAACAAAAACAAAAACAAAAACTTTACAGGACAGAGAGATGGCTCAGTAGTTAAAACCCAACTTCTGTCTCCAGCACCCATGTGGGAGGCTCACAGCCTGTCCAGCCCTAAGGAATCCTGCACCGTCTCCTGGTTTTTATGAGGCTACACCTATGCACCGGCACATAGTCATGCCTAACTTTTTAAAGATGACTTTGTTTCTTGCAAATGTGAACACTATCCAGCTCTCTCTTGTCTATATTTCCCATTTTTCAGCTCCACATACAACTTTATGAATATAAGCCTGCAGCTTCCCAAGGAGGAACCCTGATGCTACCCCACCTTCTTGCCCCTCCCTTCCCTCCTGGCTTCATCTCAATCCTTCCCCAAACCACTTCTGTGCAATTCTTCCTTGAGTCCCTCCCCCCTCCCCCACAGCATGGAAGGTTTTTATTTGGCACCATATCTTTCTAAACACTTTTCTGACTTTTTCAGATAACCTGGATTTGTTCATTTAAACATATATATATATGTATATATATATATGATAATAGATTGTTAATGTCAGGGGGAAGTATTCAGAACATATTTTAAGGTTGAATGGAAAAAGGCATGTAAACATCATTATCCAATTTGTCAAAGAAAGAATATTGGCAAAGGAAAAGGTATAAGTGAATAAATGAATATGTATACACATATGGACAAAACAGGGAGGGGTTCTATAATCAATTTTATGGGTTGTTTTGTGTTTTTTTTCCCCAGAAGTTTCTCCTATGGCTATATAATCTTTTGCATGTGATAAGAACTAGAAATGAAGCTGGGAATCGTGGTACAACCTAAAAATCCTTGTATTCAAAAGTCTGAGGCAGAAGGATCACAAGTTGAAGGTCCGTTCAGGCAGCATAGTGAACTACATCTCAAAATATTTAAAATGGGGCAGGGGGAACTGTTCAGTTGGTAAAGTACATGCCATGCAAGTATAAGGAACTGAGTCCTCGGTCCCAGCACACACATAAAACACCAGGTGTCACACATAGGTCTGGAATTGTAGAACTTGGTAGAGTAGACAGGAGGATCCTGGGAGCTCCCTCGTCAGTCAGCCCAGCAAGAATGGTAAGTTCTACTTTCAGTTAAAGACTCCACTTGATGAAGTATGATAGAGAGTGAGAGAGACACTCAAGGTTGACCTCTGACCTTGACATGCACATGCATACAACATGCATGCTTAGCCACACATTTGCACACACACACACACACACACACACACACACACATATGCACACTACACACAGAGAAGAAAAACACCTAAAGGAATGTTATTGGTGACTTGTCCCATTAAGCTTCTGTGCTCCTATTGCTTTCTAAAGGTGACAGGGTTTCCACCATACCTCCTCTTAGCAGACAGGACTCTGTAGTTTCAGGTTCTGCCTTCTCTGTTTTTCTCTCTCTCATCTCACAATGTGGAAATATCCTTGACTATGCTATTCACGAGGGCTCCTTCTACAGGTCTCTAGGAAATAAAAATTATTTCTGCATACTTCAACCACCATTTTCTGTTCACTTAATACAGATGCAATCTAAGTATTAATCCTACTCCTTTCCTGAGAAAATTACTTGGGAGCACAACGTCACCATTCAGTACTTCCTCATAACCCCATCCCTCTGCTAATCTCCTATGGCCCCATGGAATCACACTCCCCTGGTCACATGGTAATTAAGGCCTTTACCTATGTGTTTGCCTACATTCCATTTCTCCTTTGCAGAGTTTACTTCTTGTTCCCACTTCACTCTCGGTTTAAGTCCTTCTCTGTACTTAGCTGAAGGAGCCCCCTTGCAGTCCCCAAGACTGGGCCCTCTGCATACTACTCCAGAAGACAAGCTGGTCCCTCCCAGGTGACTGACATTTCCTGAATACCGAAGCTGGAGTTATTTACTGTGGCATCACCTGACATCCGGTTAAGGGTAAACAATCCTGGATTCCACTGGACTGAACCTGTGACAAAAGCCTCTGCATTTTTATAACCCTGACAGTTGACACCTTTGTCACTGGCTTTCAAGAACCCTGGCTTATGGGCACCAAAATGGCCACTCTCCTCAAAGTCTTTTCCTTTCTAGACACACTCTCCAGGCTCAGAGCCACTCTCCAGTCTGTTTCAACCCAGCTCACAGACTCTCATCTCTCACCAATCACCTCTTACAAGTTTCCTCTCGTCTCCATGTTTAATATTCTATTTCTCACTCTCAGAACTTGCCAGCCTTCTCCAGCTAGATTGTAATTGCCTGAGCAAGGACTTAATTTGCTTTCTCTCATATACCTGGATGGGTGATAAATGTTTATAGATCAAATATATTGGTTCAATACTTTCTGGGCTGAAATTCATTAAACTGTTTTCACATTTTAAAAATATTTGACTTTATTTTATGCCACATCTCACTGCCTTTAAAAGCTGATTCTGTGTCACAGAGGAATCCAACTATAGATTTATCTCCCTAAGTAACGCAATGAAAACATTTTTACTTCTAGAAAATCCCTTACAACATAATAACTAATGTTTGCTGATTTCTCTCTGTGCTCCAAATGCTTTTGACTTACTGTATTCAAACTTTGCTACTTGGCTTCAGGATGTGTGCCGCTTTCTAGCCCATCTTGCAGGTGAAGGACGATGAGTAGATGGGTTGAGCTTTGTACAGAAAATAGTTAATCTGCTCTGAGATCCTGGTGAGTATGCATTTCTCACCACCCACCAGATTTCGGTAATGGAAACATAAACACACACACACACACACACACACACACACACACACACACCCTTTATATTTTGATATGCCTTGACTAAATGACTGGGCTTTTCCAGAACCTCCCCGCAGTTAGCACACACTCCCCTCTGGTAATCCAGAGTTAACACTTCCTAATTCTGTATTTTACCTTTGCTTCCCTATTTCCTTCTGGGCCACCCTCTCTAAAAGTCCCGCGTCTTTCACCCAGCCCAGGCATTGGCTCTTTATTGACCAGTCAAAACACCAACTGTTGGCAGGGATCTGTAGCTTACTTTCATGTAAGCAGAAATCAAACCCCCAACAGAGCTTCTCCCCTGAGGTCACATGGGAGGCATCGGTCAAGCTAATTTGGAGCCTATAATGATTGTTAATCACTCGGTTTGCAGTTTACATAATTTGCCTATATAATGATCTCACTCCAGTGGCTCTGACTAACCCGAATAATAGATAAAAAGCTGAGAGATGTGAAGATTAATTACAGGATGCCTGGAAGTTATTTGTTCCCATAAGAAAACAATTACATAGGTGCAGAAGCCACTCTGACTTTGGAATATGATATAATTCTTCCCCCATCATTATTTACATAAGTGTGTGAAGATTCACGAGATCTCCTGTGATCTATTATGAACACCTTAAACAACCCAACAGTACTCTTCTATTTCAACTGTTGTAGAAGTCTCTCTTCTCGCCTTTGCAACAAAATACCTGGAAGGAAGTAACTAGAGGACATGGGCATTTGTCCTGGCTTAGTTTGAGAGGACAAAACCCATCTCGGTGGGAAAAGAGGAGGAAGTAAATGACTGCATCAAATCTGCAGTCTGGAAACCAATAGTAAATAGAAGCTGAGACGAGCTGTAAACTGTAGGGCAAGTGGACCATGCCACCAGACAAAAGAACTAGCAAGGTTAAGTGAGCTTGACCCACAGTGGCATCATGAGAAGGTGTGGCCTTGTTGGAAGAAGCATGTCACTGTGGGGGTGGGCTTTGATCATGTCACTGTGGGGGTGGGCTTTGATAATTTCCTTGTAGCTTCCTGGAAGCCAGTCTTGTGTTTGTCTTCAGAATAATATGTAGAACTCTGAGCCCCTCCAGCATCATGCCTGATTGGATGCTGCCGTGTTTCCCACCATGATGATAATGAACTAAACCTCAGAACCAGTAAGCCATCCCCCAATTAAATGCTGCCCTTTGTAATAGTTGCCGTGGTCACGGTCTCCCTTTACAGCAATGAAAACCCTAATGGAGAGAGTCTCCTCACATGCTGCTGCCCTGGGAGACTCAACTATTTTCTTCGCCCTTCATCTCTCCGGAAATCTGCCCTTCTTTGTTGTAGATGTCAGAATTCAATCATTTCTTTGAGAACTAGCCACCTGAGTGTCCCCTGCATAAAAACAGAAGGAGCGTGTCAGAAAATGTCTGCTTAATTCTCTCTCTTAGCTGTCTCTTGTTACAGTGATCTGTTTCAACTAAATATTTGTGGGCTGTGAGATTGTGTCTCCTAGTAATATCAGAAGCTACACACGTAAAGTCTTATCAACATGAATGCCCAAATATTAGGAACATATAGACAATGCCAATGGGCATGCCAAACTGGATGGAGAAAAGCCCACAAGGTCTCCACTCTAGACAAAGATCTGTAGGCAGCTGAGGAAAGCTGTGAGTGGGAGAGGTGATCTCACTTAGGAAAGGGCACAGCAACTGTGTGGCACCATCAGTGCTACATGGTCAGCCCTGAAAACATACACACAAATAACATTATATAGACAGAACAGATTACATATGTGTTTGCATATGTGTATGAAGATTTATATATGTATATTCAAATACATATATACATGCAGTTAACAACTAGTTTAAAAGGAAGTCATAAATTTGAAGAAAGAATAGAGAAAGGTATATAGAGTGGTTTAAAGGGGGTAAATGTAAAGGAGAAATGTCCTATTTAAATTATAATCTCAAAAAGTAAAAAAAAAAAATAAATAAAACTAAAATAAAATTTAATTAAGAAATTTTCCTGTTAGGGAATCCTTTTAGAATTTAGACTATTGGTGATTCAAAACTTATCTGTGTGTTCCTTCATGAGAAAGCTCATCAGGAAGGGCTGGGAGATGCTGGAGACTATCCACTTTATGGGGCTAATTATGATGCTTGCAACTGTAATTCTTGCTACCTGAAGGCTGATGCAGGAGGATGGAAAATTCAAGGCCACTCTGGGTTTCATGGTGAGTTCAAGGCCAGCATGGTCAACTTAGTAAGAGTCTGTCTCAAAAAAAAAAAAAAAACCCATACACATATATGTATGTATATATATATTATGTATATATAATATATATTTTATATATATACACAGTATATATATATACATATATATATATATATATATAAAATGTGTGTGAGAGAGAGACTAGGAATATAGCTCATTCATAGGGGACTTGTGCAAGAACCTGAACTTAATATCCAGCATCTCAAAATAAAATAAAATAAATAAAATAAAAACTACTTATAGGAATGGCTTGCAGCTAGCTGTCAGTGTGCCTCCCTCAGTAGTGGGGGTAAACAGGGAGGCTTGTTTTCTTTATCTGGAGATTATTTAATCATTTAATCATATTAACAGAATTGGTAGCTGCAGCTCTGGTAGACAGGAGCGGCTCCTACCTTTCCGAACTCACATTTCAAATGTTGGACCTCATCTTCAATATCAAAGTCTTATATATATTACAAAAATGTTTAGAGCATCATGGGAAATTGATGATTGGTCTCGAGGCCTGCATCCCACTGGTCTCATGGGGCTCCAGTGGTGTGAGCTGCAACTAAAGGTTACCCTTCCCATGAGGACTCGGTTGAGGCAAATGCTCTTCAGTTGCTGAGTTACGGTTATTTTCACAGTGTCGCTGCAGAGCCTTCAAACGGAGAATTGTTTCATAAATAGCAGTCTGGTGTAGGTGTTGTCAAGACAGTTTAAGAAGTCTAAGAGAGCTCAACAAGTGGATTTACAGGATTTGCTGAAAAGTAAGTTCCATTAAAAAGTAAACTTGAGTATGAATGTTATGCAAGAAATACCACCAAATTATATGTAACATAATTACCAAATACCATGCTTTCTTGACAAGCATGGCAAGAATTTCCTTCATGTCCACTTTGTGTATCATGGCAGTCACTAATGAGAAAGATACAATCACTGCCCTCAGTAGGCTAGCATCCAGAGAAACGGAAAAGAGTTTGCCTATTAGTTTCTAAAGTATAGGATGAATATCACATTCCCTCCCCATAAGACTCAGGAAACATCACATAAAAGAGTTGGTAGATGTCTGCAGCTAAAATATTATTTGTTGGACATGTCAAGACCATTGCACACATGAACTAGGAGCTGCTGGGGTTTCATACACAAAACCTACACAGGGCAAAGCCAGCCACAGCCCCAGGATGGATAATGGGTGACTCGTGAAGTCCCATTAGCTGAGACGCTGTCGGTAAATGATGGTTAGTGTTGCTGAGAGAAGGGGTCAGCTTCCTTTAGGGATGTCATCTAAGAGGTTTCCGGTGCTCTAGTAGACAATGTACAAGCAATACTAAGCAGACTCAGTAGACTAATTAAATTAAAATTAAAAAATAAAAGTTAACACATGAAGTTTGATGGGGAAAGTATGAATGAGAAGACATGGTGGAAAATGAGGAGACATGGTTTGACCCAAATATATTATAAGCACGCATGACATTCTCAGCTAAAAAAGAAATGTAAAGGTTTGGAAACACCCAGACTGGTGAGATTAGCGCACTTCCATGAACAGAGAACTTAACAGCTGATTTTTAAAAGCTAATAGCTTAAATAGGTTCCTGTCTTTTTCTTTTCTACCCCATGTTTAAGTGAGTGGCAGGGAGCAGCCATACTCACGGGTTTTCTCACTTAATTCTCTGCATTACCTGTGTACCCCGTTGCTACGGCAAAAGCAGCCTCAGGGAGGGAGAGATTTATTTGGCTCACAGTCGGAGGCGACAGTCCATCAAGGCAGAAAGTCATGGTGGCTGGAGCTTGAAGCAGGTGATTGTTCTGCGTCTGCAGCCAGGAAACAAGACGAGAGTAATACTGGTGCTTGGATGATTTTTCTCCTTCTTATTCAGTCCAGGACCTCGGACCTTGGGGTGATTTTACCACACTCAGAGTGGATCTTCCCTCCTCAGTTAAACCTTTCTGAAAACACTCTCAGAGACACCTGAAGACATGTTTCTATGGTGATTCTAAATTTAGTCCGCAGTGGAAATTGATCATTTCATCACATGTGATGAATACTACTATCACATCCCTTTAACCATCTTGAAAAACCGGGACTTGAGGGAATAAGTTATCTGAAGTCACAAAGCTAGTATGAGACTTTAAATAGGATCCAGAGAGTGAGCTCCCGGCTTGCTTTATGTCTCCACATAGCAATTTATTCTGGCTGGTAAAGAAAGAAAGCCAGTGCAGCCACATAAAGCAGTTCCCAGAATTCATCTGATCAGGAAGTGGAAGAAGAGCCAGTTAAGGCGTGGTTGGCTTACAAGGGTCAATCTGCCACACCCTCGAGACAGCGTTTGACGCTGCAGGCTCTCTGGAGGAGCGGGCCCTTCTTTCCTCTGTGTCCCCTCCTGGAACGGGATTTCCATCACCTCGGTGTGAAAACTGGTACCCAGCATACCAGGTAAGATTAACCTTGGGTTAGAGCCTTAATTCTAAGACATAACACATTCTTGCCACTATGTGTAATCCAAGCTCAGATCCTGTTCAGACTTCATATTGATCACCGCTTCTAGAAATAGATCCCTAATGTTCACTTTAGTGCAGTGATCTAGGCCCATACAATTACTCTCGGCTTCATCTCCAAAGTATAGCAAGCCCTTCTGCCTACCTGGTGGCTTATTCTATGCCTAACATCTGCCATCTGCTGGGGAACTCTAGGCTCCCAAACAACAGTTTACCTCCTGTTACATTTTATTCAGTAATGGCAGCAGAAGTGATCCATTTTTGTGTTATTAAATATATTATTTTTTAACCAGTTCTTTGAGGATTCTAAACATGCATTCAGTATTTTGATCATACTCACCTCTGACTCTTCCCGGATTCACTTCCCTAACCCAACATCACCTCCTCCTTTTTTACAACCCACCAAGTCCAATTTGTGTTGCCACTATTACTCATGGGTGTGGGGATACCCACTTGAACATGATCAACCTACCAGTATAGCTGGTCTTGGTGGGTTCTTCTTTTTCCCACATTTATCTCCCAAGTATTACCCCATATCAGTAGATAGTAAAGACAGAAGATATAGGGGAGATCTGTATCCTGAATCTAATGTCTTTCTTCTTGTTTCTTCTTTGACCACAACTACTAACAAACTCCATCCAACACCCTGAATAGCCAACAACCATCCTCCTTACCTATCCAGGATCTAGCATTTATATACCCTCTGGAAAGTTTCCAGAATTCCAAACATCACACAATTGCAGAAACTATTTGCAGCTGGCAAAAGCACACCTCTGCTAGGGCATGAGGCAAATCTAGCTGCGGCAGACAGTCTGAAGCACTCCCATATCCCATATCTGGGACTAAAACAAAAACATATTCTTATATTTCTATGTTTTTAAAAGTAACCAAAATTCCAGAATTATTACTGCATACCAGGTTAAAGAACTGATTCTCCCAGCCCTAGAAGTAATCAACTGTCAATGGCTCCTTAGCTAAGGGTGGGCACTCATGAGCCCTTGTCCTCCATGCTAGAATGTTAACTGGCTTGATCTTGTGCATGTAGCCACAGCTGCTCTGAGTCCACGTATGCACTGCTCTTGTCATATTTATAAGACAATCCAGGCCTTCCCAACCCTTAGATATCACAGTATTTTTGTTCCTATCTTCTATGGCTCTGGTCTGAGTGCTCTAGAGACACTAACTCTTATACAATGACTGGTCGTGTCTCTGCATTTATCATGTCCACTGTACAAGGAAACTTCTCTGATGAGATCTAAGAGCTGCCAGAAGCAATGGACTTTTGGTTATCATGTGGACTGAATGCTCAGTGCTGGAGAGAGAATGTAACAATCTCAATGCACTAGGCCTGTTACGCTTTGAATCCTGAAATTTGTACTGATAATGTGGGCATAGTAAAAGAATAAGAACTGCAGAATTAACCTATGCATTAATAAAAGGACAAGAACAAATAAAATACACTTACCATAATAGCTATCAGAGCAATAGCTACCTCTTAAGAGAGAGTTATATTAATTAGAAAGGTTACACAGGAACTTTGGAGGTGATATGAAGCTTTCTGCCTCATTCTGGCTTGGCTGATGATATGCAAATTAAAATGTCAAAATAGAGGTGGATAGACAAAGCTTTGAAAACATATTCCATTTTGCATCTTCCTACTTTTCAAATATAGTTATACTTTGTAAATTTATTTCAAAATTTATGTTTGTTTGTTTTTTGGGGGAGGGTACCCCTGAACACCTGTAGAGGTCAGAGGACAACCCATAGGCGTTAGCTCTCTTTTTCCATCTTGTGGGCCATAGGGGAACTCAGGTTATTGGGCTTAAAGGCAAGTGCCTTTACCCACTGAACCACCTCACTGACATAATATCATTATTCTTAACTGTTCACAATGGGTGAGCTTCGTATGAGAAAAGGCTCCCCCCAACCCCGTTCCACAAAAGCACATATCCCTATCACCATCAAACCTCACTGATTTTTTATAGAAAAAAATAACAATATTTATTTCATATCAGAGATAATTTTTTAAATGTTTTCTGTGATATGAAGTAAAATTATAGAGACTAAAAAATGACAACAGACAGTTGAGGTCAGGGTACCTGACTCTGCCGGCTGTGCCTCAGAAATGCTATAATCAACAGACCCAAAGAAATAAAATAACTAAAAAGGACCCAGAGAAGCCCAAGGGAGGATGGTGGAATCTTTCTCAGAAGTAGAAACAAAATAGATATCAGAGATTGATGGAAGGAGGAAACTGGATGGAAAAGGGGATGGGTAGGGGAAGCGGACAAGATCAGATGTAGGGAGAGCGGGAAGAGGGAAAGGAGATCGGTGGTGGAGGGGGACAATCTCTAGGACATGCCAGAGACCTGGGGTGGGGGTGGGGGTCCCAGAAGATCTATGGAGTGACTCTTTCTGAGACTCCTACCAGTGAGAAATATGGATCCTGAAGTGGTCGCTTCCTGTAGCCAGGCAAGACTCCCAGTGGAGGGATAAGGACAGGAACCCACCCACAAAAATCTTCAACCCAAAATGTGTTCTGCTTACAAGTTGTGCAGGAACAAAGATAGAGCAGAGACTAGGGAAATGGCCGGCCAGTGACTGGCCCAACTTGAGACCCATTCATCAGCAAGCACCGATCCCTGACACTATTAATGATGGTTGCAGACAGGAACCTAGCATAACTGTCCTCTGAGAGTCTCCATCCAGCAGCCAATGGAAAGAGATGCACAGACACAGGCCCAAACATTAGATGGAGTTCAGGGAGTCTCACTGAAGAGTTGGGAGAAGGATTGAGGGACCTGAAAAAGATAGGGACTCTACAAGAAAACCAACAGAGTCAACTAACCTAGACCCTTGGGGGTTCCCATAGAATGAATCATCAATCAAAGAGTGAGTTTTCCCTGAGGAGACGTAGGCCCCCTGCACATATGTAGCAGAGGAGCAGCTTGGTCTTCATGCAGGGCCCCAAACCTAGATCAGGGGTTGTCCCTGAGTCTGTTACCTACTGCCTATAGATCCTGTGCCCCTAAGTGAACTGCCTTCTCTGACCTCAGTACAAGAGGATGGGCCTAGGCTGCAGGGACTTATATATAGGGGGGCAGGGTGTTGGTGGGTGTGCAGTTGACACCCAGAGAGAGTAGTCTTCCTCTTCTCAAAAGAGAAGGGGATGGTGGAATGAGGGAAGAGGTGCATGAGAGGGTACTAGGAGGAGAGAAAGTGAACAAATAAATAAGTTTTTTAAAAAAGAATTGGCAACAGGCAAAAATAAATTAAATTAACTTATATTTTTATAATTAGAATTCTCATTGGGTTAGTATGTTTCTCTATAGCCAAACACTAGTAAGACATGTTGCAGAAACAAAGTTACCACATTGTTGTGTTTAACTTTTCTGTTTACAATGTTCTTATCCTCTACCTCAGACTTTAAATGTTTCTCATTCCTTACACCAAAAGTTAGATATTGCTTTTAATCTAAAAGGACTGTGAGAATTCCTGGAAATCTGTAGAAATAATCACCAGTCATAAAACATATTAATTAGCCATCATATAGAATCACTTTTGGGGAAAATAAAGTTCTCTATAACCACCAGATATAATTAGCGCTAGGGGCACAAGTTCCACTGCTTTTCTTTGTGAGTGTCATTCTGAAATGAATAAGTCTGAAACTGTGTGAAGCCAAAGTCAAGACATTTAATGGCATCTGGCTGAATTCTGATTGCTTGTGTAAACAACTCATCAATCTTACCATCTTCATGGGGCATGGGAGACACAATTCTCTATTACCTGATACAAAATAAGTACGAAAAAAATTTAACATCAGTGTTGGGCTTTCAGACACACTAAGCAATTGAAAATTGAGATGAAATTTCACTTATTCTCAAAATTGAATTTTGTCCCAAGATGACAAGCTCTATTTAAAAGATAACAAGTCATTGCTGGGGTTGGAGAAAATTGTTCCAGCCATTACTGGATTTAATTTTCCAAGGTTCTATTCTCTCCCATTTCATTTATTTCTCATGAAAGGGGTATGGTTTAGCCCTAAAATGAAAATTTAGAATTGTTTATATTCTGCTGAATAGCAAATATATTTAATAATAGAAATTACATTTCAGCATGTTTTATAAATCTAGTATGAAACTTCCCCAAGAAAGTAAGGAGTGACTTTAGTTTATAGGTTGTGTTTAAATAAAAATTCCTGGACAAATGTTTTACTTTGAAATATATTATTTAACTAAGTTATGACCCAACGATAAAACACTTCTTCCATTCAATAGCAGCTGTGGAATAATATGTTTCCACTAATATGTCCTGTCACCTTAAAGAAAAAGATACCTATTACCAAATTTGTTTATTAGTTAGCTCTTTGGTTGCTTTTGAGAGAGTCTGGTCATATAACTTTGGCTGGCCTCAAATCCAAGATCCTTTTGTCTCATCTTCTGAGTTTTATGATTACAAAGGTGTCATAGTCAGCTGGAAGAATGTATTTTATATATTTGTGTCTTTAAGGCCTTCTGAGTAAGTTAATAATTCTTTATTCTTATGTTGCAATGCCTTATTCTCTCAAATGAATTACCACACCATTCCTCATGCAAGAGTGCTTCTTAATTATGCTAGTTATTTTGCTTGTGGATGTGATAGAACCTCTTTTTTTTTTAAGTTATTTAACAGAGGAAGGGTTTATTTTTGGCTCACAGTTTGTGGGAATACAATTGATCATGGCCAATCATGGTTAGGAAGGCAAGGCAGCAGGAACAGCTTTCTCCGGACACCTTCTAGGAAGCAGAGATCTGGAAACGTGGTGAGGAGTGGTGTTGTGTAAGGTACCGGTGCTCAGCTGTCTTTTGTTTTTTTTAACTCAGTCAGGGACCTCAGTTATGAGATGGTGCTGTTCACATTCAGGGAGTGTCTCCACATTTAAGCCTCTCTGGAGGAGACAGCTCAGTGGCTCTAAGTATTTGCTGTTTCTACAGGGACTCAAGTCCAACAACAGGTGGCTGACAAATGCCTATTACTCCAGATCAAGAGGTTCCAGCATCCTCTTCTGTCCTCCACTGGTATGTGCAAGTCATCCCCCCATATACACATACACATGCATATGCACATTTAAAAAAAATAATTCAGCCTCTCTTGAAACTTGCTTTTTAATGGTCTCACCAATACCCTAGTAGTATTGAGTTATAAGTCAAAACTAACCATCACAAGCCCATCCCTTGCCAACTTGACACTAGTGTACATCACTTTGCACAACAACATTTTAATTTCATGGAGCTATTAATTTCATGGAGCTCTCAAAATGCAAAATTCATTCTTTCCAACTGCAAAATTTTCCATTATCTTAATGGTTTCAGTGTTGCTCAAAAGTCCAAAGTCGGGCTGTAGGGATGGTTCAGTGGTTAAGAGCACTGGCTACTCTCCAGAGGTCCTGAGATCAATTCTCAGCAACCACATGCTGGATCACAACCATCTATAGTGTGATTTAACGCCCTCCCTGTCATGCAGTCATACATACAAAAGTTCAAAGTATCTTCTGATATTTAAAACCAGCTCTCGAAGGAGTGTCCCTGTCATGTTAAAAAAAAAAAAAAAAGCAAGTTCATACTTATGGGAACAGATTAAACACTCCATTTCCAAAACTAGTGAAAGAGAGATTAGATCAAACCAAAACCAAAACTCATCATGGCAAACACCAAACCCTGCAGTTTCATGAGGCTCTTAGTGTCTCCATCTAGGTACCCATCCATCTAGTTCTGACATCTATATAGAGTCTCTCAGCCCAACTCTACTCCATACCAAAAGCTTTTCTCATCAGATATCCCATGGCCATGGCATCTCTAACAAGTACAGCTTGGACTTCATTTACAACTTTTTGAACATCTAGCTTAAAAGCTGCATACAGGAATCCTAATCCACTATGAACTTCCTGGCCTTGGCAGCTCTCTGGAACCTTGGTGAAATCTTCAATGATGCTGTAACTCACATATTTTGCATGACTGAGAAAGCAGTAACATGTGGAGGATACTGCCAAGGTTGGCTGCCAGCTTGATATACAGTCTGGTGTTCTTCTACCACAGCTGTGCACCTCAGTGTCTCAGCATGGGAGAGCATGTCTCTGCATGACTGTCTTCAAGCAAAGACTCCTTTCTATTGTATTCTCAGATCAGTCTTCTTGTTTCTTTCTTTCTATTTTTTTAATCTTCTTTATTTTCTCAGTTCAAAATGTGAGCTTTCTCCTAACTTGACCTAGTCTCTGAAAGTGTGAATAATGAGCCTACTGGAAGTCTACAGACTGGGAATGGGAGTCCTGCAAATGAAAACAGCACTCTACAGAGTTGCTTTCCCTCAGCCCATCAGCCTTCTGGCCCATGTATCTATACCATGTGGGACCCAGACGAATTGGAATTCCTCACAGACAGCAATTTTGTCCCTCAGCTAAGAGACTGAGAACTTGATTCTGCAAAAAAAAAAAAAAAATTGCTTCACCAATTGCCTCCTTACCAAGGACCTGTTCACACACTGCTGTGTGCACTTTTTTCAGTCAGCAAGAAGAGAGTCTCTTCTGATAAGTTGGCGTGTTTCTCAGAGTCATTTAAGTTGATCCTCTTGAGTTCCTCATGGACCATCTCAGGTCATTGGTGTGTTTTGGACACCTGCGATGTGAGTGTCCTCTTGCATCCGTATCAGTTTCTACAATGCACTTCAGAAAGTCCAAAGCAGGTCACTCAGGACCTCTTTGACTTTCAATTATGCCAGGATAAGTTGAACTATTAATAATTTCTCTGATATTGAATGTGATCAATAGAAAAACCAATTAGTTTAAATGGGGATTTAGAACTATTACATTTTTAATCTTAATTTTTTTAATTCTTTGAGAATTTAATACAATGTATTTTGATCTTATTAACTCCCCTTCCTCAACTCCTCCCGAATCTATCCCCTTGTCATATTTACTAAACTCTGTGTGTTCATTTAAAAATAACTAGAGTCCAACTTGTGCCGTCCCTATACTCTTGGGTATGTGACTGTCCACTGGAGCATACTCTAGCTACCAGGGAATAAACCCTTAAGGAAACCCACACTTCCTCTATAAGCTATCAGTTGTCAATTTCAACTAGGGGTAAGACTTGTACCCAACTCCTTTTTCCCCATGCTGAGAATTTTTTCTGACTTGAACTTATGAAGGCCTTGTGAACACTATCACAACTTCCGTGATTAACAAACAAAACAAACCAAAAACCAAAAACACTTAATCTTGGCTAAAAGTGATCTCTGCTTTTCAGTCTTTAAGAACATTTTCTTAAACACTGGAAGAATGTGGTTTTATTGTTGCTGTAAAAAGTCAAATGCTATAAGCAAGCTTAGGTTTTAGAGAAAAATGTGCATACTTAAAAGTAATCAAATTGTGAAATTTAGCTGTATCATTTATAGTTTAACATAATTATCAGACCCATCTAAGAAGCAATCAGAGACCACAGAGTGAACTGGTCACTCATTCCCATTTTGCAATTATCAAATGTTATTTTCAATAATGGAAAAGTAACAGGGGTTGAGATGTGTTCCTGTTGGTAAAGTGCTTGCTGAACAATCACAAGGACCTATGTTCAATATTTCAGCACCCACAGAAGAGCCAAATTCAGGGATTTGCTTCTGTAATCTCAGCACTTGGGGAGGCAGAAACAAGAGGATCCCTGGGACTCGCTGGCCAGCAAGTCTAGCCAAATCAATGAGCCCCAAGCTCACCGAGAGATCCTATCCCATAGAAACAAAGTAGGCTGCAGTTGAAGAAGATACTACATCAAACCCTGGCTTCCATATACACATGTACTAGCACACATACGCACACATGGGTGAGTGAGGGGGAGACAGACAGTGGCAGAAAGAGATAGACACAGAGAGAGACAGACAGAAACAGAGAGACAGAGAGAGGTGAATGAGAGAGAGAGAGAGAGAGAGAGAGAGAGAGAGAGAGAGAGAGAGAGAGAGAGAATATGAAGTAGTATAACTTTAAATGCATACCGTGCTACGTTGGCCCAGAAATCTTTGACTTCTTTATCTTGGAATGGCAAATGTATTCTCTGCTTAATGGTTTCAGGCCACAGTTGAGTGCAGGTAACTGGAGCCACAGTAAGCTAACTCAAGGGAAAGTGGAGACCATTACCCTTAGAATGTGTTTGCTCTGTGCTAGCAGCCTTTCCCCTTGTCACCTTTCAACATGTTGTCTGATTGCCTACCACCTACTTTTCATGCTAGATAAGATAGAACAGTAAGCACACGAGAGTCGTGTTTATGTTAAATTATCTCAAGGAGAAAGGTATATACCAATATAATACAAAACTACATATTTTTAAAAATGTAATATATCATTTTATTATGATTCTATTTTGGTGATTTACTTTGGAATCAATTTATGAGCTATCACTTTCAAACAGAGCTTTCCAAATGTGATAGGCAGATTATTTCATTCAAATGCAGGCGATGTTAGAAAGCTTTAGGAATAATCCCCACGCCTAACTGTGGCTGGGTAAAGTTTTAAACAAAACTCACACAAATCTTCAACTTTCAGCTCATGCTACATCTTGTTCCCTCACACATCTCTCCCAGGAGGGTATGTTTATGGCTAAGTGGCTGTTTGCAGTTTCAGAGTCCTTTGATAGTTATAATAGTGTTTCAGAAAATCACCCTTTGCTCCAGGGGAACCATGAATTTGTTATGGAGACCCAAAATGCTCTACAGTTGGCAAGTGGTGTCAACTCTCGTCGGTTACAGACTTTCCCAAACTATAATTGTCATCAGAGCATCTCCCCAGCTTCTCTTTGCAAAACACATTTCTAATTTCCTCTCTTTGTCCTTCATCCAAATCTCCACTTCTCCCATATGATTGCTTTCCTCTAATTACTATCTCAGGGTTATCATCTGCTGTCCTCCTGTGACCTGCTCAGCAACACACATCATTTATAATTTATGAATTGAAACAGCTCCAAACACAGAATTGGGACCACAAGTGTAATGCACGTTTCACATCTGTACAGCAGGTTAGAACAGCCTCTCCCCTTCTGGTTGGCGTGAGCACAGCAGCCAGCCTGTCCTCTATAAAGAAACTGTCACTGATCTTTGACAGTTGGTATAAAGGCAGATAAATCCCGTGCAAGCCTTCAGAAGGTCTGAGCATCCACACAGGATTCTTGGAAGAGTGAGATATTTCTCATATGACCTCACCTGCTGGAAAGTGATTGATAGTACTCGAAACTGAGTTGTTTCCATGCATGGATTCATGATTCACTCTACATCTTTGAGTATAGTCAGATAAACTTGTCATCACATGGTAAGTCATAAACAGCTGTCTTAATGACTTTGAAGTAGGCTGTAAAGTACTTTTCTTCTGAAGAACTCAAACTACTGTTCAGAGGATCTGAACTACATCCTGGCATTAGTATTCAGGGTAACCTTTGGTCACCTGCAAAAGGCTATAAAGTACATCGGTGAACATTGTGAGCTGCTTTCATGGTCATGACTTGCTTTACTAATAATAGAAGACTGATCAAACCATAAAAGTATAAAATAAAAATATCCCTTTCCAAACTATACTCAGATAAACTCCAAGTATGTATTTATAATCAATAAGCTGTATCAAGAAGCAAAAGTTTTGTTCCAGTCTTTAAAATTACCTATTAAGAAAGAGCAGCAGCCACTGAAATTCAGTAGTATTTTAGAATTGTTTTAAAATTATTTCCATTCATTAATTTATTTGAAGGTACATGCTACAGGATGGGTGTGGAAGACAGAGGGTTGTCTGCAAGAATAAGTTCTCTTCTTCCAACAACATGAGTCTTAGGAATCAAATTCAGGTCATCAAATTGGGCAGCAAGCACCTGGTAAGCCCATCTTGCCTTCCCTAACTTGGAATTCTTAAGGGTGCATTAATATTTCAAAAGTTAAATAGTTGCACACTCCATTCAGAGTCTATTTTCCATCAATATGCAATCTATTAATTGGTTTGTACAGGAAGCTGATAATTAGAATTATGCTTAAGAATTATATCCTTCCTGCTCCCCACACAAACACATACTAACCCCACCCAATTTCCTCCCTCTATCCTTCCCTAACATCTAGTCTATTTCCTCTACTCAGTGAAATTTAAGCATCCTCCCTTGGGCCCTCACTGTTTCTTAGCTTTTTAGGTCTGTGGATTGCAGCATGGTTATCGTGTACTTTATGGATACTATCCACTTATAAGTGAGTATATGCCATGTGTGTCTTTCTGGGTCTTGGTGAGCTCACTCAGGATGATCTTTTCTAGTTCCATCCATTTGCCAGGAGATTTCACAATTCATTTGTCTTTAATAGCTGAGTGGTACTCCATTGTATAGATGTAACACGTTTTCTTTGTCCAGCCTTCAGTTGAGGGACATCTACATTGCTTCCAGTTTCTAGCTACTACTAAGGAAGCTGCCTTGAATACAGTTGAGCAGGTATCCTTGTGGGATAGTGGAGCCCAGGAGTAGTATAGCTGGGTCTTGAGGTATTCCCAATTTTCTGAGAAATCACCAAATTGATTTCCAAAGTGGTGGTACAAGTTGGCAGCAATGGAGATGTATTCCCCTTCATCCACATCCTTTTCAGCATGTGTTGTCCCTTGAGTTTTTTATCTTAACCATTCTGATTGGTGTAAGCTTTCAGAATCTCAGAATTCAGTTTGGTTTTCATTTCATTGATGACTAAGGATGTTGACCATTTGTTTAAATGTTTCTCAGCCATTGGAGAGTCTTCTATTGAGAATTCTCTGCCTAGCTCTGTACCCCATTTTTAATTGGGTTATTTGGTTTGGTGATGTCTAATTTCTTGAGTTCTTTATATATTTTGTAAATCAGACCTCTATCAGATGTAGGGTTGGTGAAGATCTTTTCCCAATCTGTAGACTGCCCTTTGGCCTATTGACAGTGTCCTTTGCCTTACAGATTCAGTATCTTTTACATTTTAATTCCAGGAGGTTCCATTTATTAACTGCTAGTTTTAGTGCCTGAACTTTTGAACTCTTGCTATTGTATTGAGGACGTTGTCTTCTGCGCCAATGTATTCAAGGATATTCCCTACTTTCTCTTCTATTAGGTTGAGTGTATCTGGTTTTATGTTCACATCTTTGATTCACTTCAACTTGAGTTTTGTACAGGGTGATAGATTTACATTCTTCTACATGCAGACATCCAGTTAAGCCAGTAACATTTTTTGAAAATGCCTTCTTTTTTCTACCGTATACTTTTACCTTCTTTGTCAAAAATCAATAGTCCATAGGTATATGGATGGGCTTACTTGTAGGTATTCAGGTTGGTTCCACTTATCTACCTGTCTGTGTGTATGCCAATACCATGTGATTTTTTTTTGTGTGATTTTTATTACTATTGCTCTATAGTACAGCTTGAAATCCGTCATGGTGCTACCTCCAGAAATTATTTTATTGAACAGGATTGTTTAGCTACACTGCAGTTTTTGTTTATCCATATGAGGTTGAGAATTCTTTCAAGAATTATCTTGAGTGACAATTATGTAAATTGAATGACAATGTCTGTAAAGAATTACGTTGGAATTTCAAAGGGAATTGCTTTAGACCGTAGATTGCATTTGGTAAAATGGTCATTTTACTATGTTAATCCTACCTGCCCAATGAGCATGGAAGATCTTTCCATCTTCTTCAATTTATTTCTTCAAAGGCCTGAAGTCCTTGTCACACAGCCCTTTCCATTGCTTGATAAGAGCTATACTACGATAATTTAATATTATTTGTGCCTATTGTTTTCTTAATTTCTCTCTCATCCCATCTATTGTGTGTATATAGGGAAGCTACTGATTTTTTTAAGTCAATTTTGTATCCACCCACTTTGCTGATGGTATTTATCAGCTGTAGGCCTTCTCTGGTAGAATTTTTGGGGTCACTGATGTATATTATCATATCAACCGCAAATAACAATGTTTTGACTTTTTCTTTTCCAATTTGAATCACCTTGGTCTCCTGTAGTAGTCTTGTCGTTCTAGCTAAGCCTTCAAATACTGTATTGAATAGATATGGAGAGAGTGGGCAACCTTGTGTTGTACCTGACTTTAGTGGAATTGTTTTAAGTTTCTCTCCATTTAATTTGATGTTGGCTATCAGCTTGATGTATATTGTCTTCGTTGTGTTTAGGTATGTGACTTGTATCCCTGATCTCTCTAATACATTTATCATTAAGGAGATTTGATGTTGTCACAAGAGCATCTAATGAGATGATCATGTGGGTTATTTTTTTCTTTCAGTTTGTTAATATGGTAGATTATGTCGATGGATTTTTGTATGTTAACCATCCCTGCATCTCTGGGAAAAAGCCTATTTGATCATGGTGGATGATGTTTCTGATGTGTTCTTTTATTTGATTTGTGTTTATTTTATTGAGTGTTTTTGCATCAATGTTCCTAAGGAAAACTGCTCTGATATTCTCATTCTTTGTTGAATCTTTGTGTGGTTTAGGTTTTAGGGTAATTGTGGCTTCATAAAATGACTTTAACAGTTATTCTTCTATTTCTATTTTGTGGAATACTTTGAGGAGTATTGGTATTAGCTCTTGTTTGAACATCTGGTAGAATTCTGTAATAAAACTATCTGGCCCTGGGCTTCTTTTGATTGGGATACTTTTAATGACTGCTTCTATTTCATTTGAGGACATGGGTCTATTTAAACTGTTTACCTGAACCTGATGTAAATTTTATAAGTGGTTTCTATCAAGGAAATTGTCCATTTCATTTAGATGTTTCAACTTTGTAGAGTACAGATATTGGAAGTAAGAACAAGTGATTCCTTGAATTTCCTTAGTCACTATTGCTATGCCCTCCTTTTCATTTCTGATTTTGTTAAATTGGATGTTTTCTCTATGTCTTTTAATTAGTTTCGCTAAGGGTTTGTCTATCTTGTTGATTTTTCCAAAGAACCAGCTGTTGGTTTCACTGATTCTTTGAATTGTTCTCTTAATTTCTAATTTATTGATTTCAGACGTGAGTTTTATTATTTCCTGCTGTCTCTGCATCTTGGGCGTGTTTGCGTCCTTTTGTCCTAAAGTTTTCAGGCTGGTAAGTTGCTAGCATGCTATCTCACAGATTTCTTTTTGAAGACACTTAGTGCTATGAACTTTCCTCTTAGCACTGCTTACATTGTGTCCAATAAGTTTGGAATGTTATGCCTTCATTTTCATTGAATTCTAGAAAGTCTTTAATTTCTTTATTTTTTTTAACTTGACCCAGTAGTTGTCGAGTAGGGAGTTGTTCAGTTTTCATGAATTTGTAGGGTTTTTTTTTTTTTTGTTTCCAGTTTTGTTGAAGTCCTGCTTTAATCCATGGTAGTCTGATAAGATACAGGAGGTTATTTTATTTTCTTGTAACTGTTGAGACTTGCTTTGTGCCCAATTATATGGTCAATTTTGGAGAAGGTCTATGAGGTATGAAGAAGAAGGTATATTCTTTTGTGTTTGGATTAAATATTCTGTCGATATCTGTTAAGTCCATTTGATTAGTTAGTTAGTTTCATTATTTCTGTTTAGTTTGTGTGTGGATGAACTGGACACCAATGAATGGGAAGTTGAAATCTTCCACTATTAATGTGTGGAGTTTGATGTGTGATTTAAGCTTTAGTTATGTTTCTTTTACAAATGTAAAATCTATAGCCCCAAATTTGGGGCGTGTGTGTGTGTGTGTGTGTGTGTGTGTGTGTGTGTGTGTGTTTGTGTGTGTGTCTGTGTCTGTGTCTGTGTTAAAAGACAGAGAGAGAGAATTGAGACATCATCTTGGTGATGATGATGAGTTAAGATGAGTATTAAGAGTCTTTCCGACCCTCGGATCCCGGCCCGCAGCAGCTCTCTGCTCCCAGACCCTGTGAGAGAGAGACCCAACCGCCTGGTCAGGTGGGCACTCCTGAGGCTGCAGAGCGGAAGAGACCACCAACACTGCTCACCCCTGCCCACATCCCTGGCCCAAGAGGAAACTGTATAAGGCCTCTGGGCTCCCGTGGGGGGGGGGGGGGCCAGGAGCGGCAGGACCCCTGCCAGAGACACCGCCGGACCCTGAAGGAAACAGACCGGATAAACAGTTCTCTGCACCCAAATCCCGTGGGAGGGAGAGCTAAACCTTCAGAGAGGCAGACAAGCCTGGGAAACCAGAGGAGACTGATCTCTGTACATACATCTCGGACGCCAGAGGAAAACACCAAAGGCCATCTGGAACCCTGGTGCACTGAAGCTCCCGGAAGAGGCGGCACAGGTCTTCCTGGTTGCTGCCGCTGCAGAGAGCCCATGGGCAGCACCCCACGAGCGAACTTGAGCCTCGGGACCACAGGTAAGACCAACTTTTCTGCTGCAAGAAGGCTGCCTGGTGAACTCAAGACACAGGCCCACAGGAACAGCTGAAGACCTGTAGAGAGGAAAATCTACACGCCCGAAAGCAGAACACTCTGTTCCCATAACTGGCTGAAAGAAAACAGGAAAACAGGTCTACAGCACTCCTGACACACAGGCTTATAGGACAGTCTAGCCACTGTCAGAAATAGCAGAACGAAGTAACACTAGAGATAATCTGATGGCGAGAGGCAAGCGCAGGAACCCAAGCAACAGAAACCAAGACTACTTGGCACCATCGGAGCCCAATTCTCCCACCAAAACAAACATGGAATATCCAAACACACCAGAAAAGCAAGATCTACTTTCAAAATCATATTTGATCATGATGCTGGAGGACTTCAAGAAAGATGTGAAGAACTCCCTTAGGGAAACACAGGAAAACATTAATAAACAAGTAGAAGCCTACAGAGAGGAATCGCAAAAATCCCTGAAAGAATTCCAGGAAAACACAATCAAACAGTTGAAGGAATTAAAAATGGAAATAGAAGCAATCAAGAAAGAACACATAGAAACAACCCTGGATATAGAAAACCAAAAGAAGAGAAAAGGAGCTGTAGATACAAGCTTCACCAACAGAATACAAGAGATGGAAGAGAGAATCTCAGGAGCAGAAGATTCCATAGAAATCATTGACTCAACTGTCAAAGATAATGTAAAGCGGAAAAAGCTACTGGTCCAAAACATACAGGAAATCCAGGACTCAATGAGAAGATCAAACCTAAGGATAATAGGTATAGAAGAGAGTGAAGACTCCCAGCTCAAAGGACCAGTAAATATCTTCAACAAAATCATAGAAGAAAACTTCCCTAATCTAAAAAAAGAGATACCCATAGGCATACAAGAAGCCTACAGAACTCCAAATAGATTGGACCAGAAAAGAAACACCTCCCGTCACATAATTGTCAAAACACCAAACGCACAAAATAAAGAAAGAATATTAAAAGCAGTAAGGGAAAAAGGTCAAGTAACATATAAAGGCAGACCAATCAGAATCACACCAGACTTCTCGCCAGAAACTATGAAGGCCAGAAGATCCTGGACTGATGTCATACAGACCCTAAGAGAACACAAATGCCAGCCGAGGTTACTGTATCCTGCAAAACTCTCAATTAACATAGATGGAGAAACCAAGATATTCCATGACAAAACCAAATTTACACAATATCTTTCTACAAATCCAGCACTACAAAGGATAATAAATGGTAAAGCCCAACATAAGGAGGCAAGCTATAACCTAGAAGAAGCAAGAAATTAATCGTCTTGGCAACAAAACAAAGAGAATGAAAGCACACAAACATAACCTCACATCCAAATATGAATATAACGGGAAGCAATAATCACTATTCCTTAATATCTCTCAACATCAATGGCCTCAACTCCCCAATAAAAAGACATAGATTAACAAACTGGATACGCAACGAGGACCCTGCATTCTGCTGCCTACAGGAAACACACCTCAGAGACAAAGACAGACATTACCTCAGAGTGAAAGGCTGGAAAACAATTTTCCAAGCAAATGGTCAGAAGAAGCAAGCTGGAGTAGCCATTCTAATATCAAATAAAATCAATTTTCAATTAAAAGTCATCAAAAAAGATAAGGAAGGACACTTCATATTCATCAAAGGAAAAATCCACCAAGATGAACTCTCAATCCTAAATATCTATGCCCCAAATACAAGGGCACCTACATACATAAAAGAAACCTTACTAAAGCTCAAAACACACATTGCACCTCACACAATAATAGTGGGAGATTTCAACACCCCACTCTCATCAATGGACAGATCATGGAAACAGAAATTGAACAGAGATGTTGACAGACTAAGAGAAGTCATGAGCCAAATGGACTTAACGGATATTTATAGAACATTCTATCCTAAAGCAAAAGGATATACCTTCTTCTCAGCTCCTCATGGTACTTTCTCCAAAATTGACCATATAATTGGTCAAAAAACGGGCCTCAACAGGTACAGAAAGATAGAAATAATCCCATGCGTGCTATCGGACCACCACGGCCTAAAACTGGTCTTCAATAACAATCAAGGAAGAATGCCCACATACACTTGGAAATTGAACAATGCTCTACTCAATGATAACCTGGTCAAGGAAGAAATAAAGAAAGAAATTAAAAACTTTTTAGACTTTAATGAAAATGAAGGTACAACATACCCAAACTTATGGGACACAATGAAAGCTGTGCTAAGAGGAAAACTCATAGCGCTGAGTGCCTGCAGAAAGAAACAGGAAAGAGCATATGTCAGCAGCTTGACAGCACACCTAAAAGCTCTAGAACAAAAAGAAGCACATACACTCAGGAGGAGTAGAAGGCAGGAAATAATCAAACTCAGAGCTGAAATCAACCAAGTAGAAACAAAAAGGACCATAGAAAGAATCAACAGAACCAAAAGTTGGTTCTTTGAGAAAATCAACAAGATAGATAAATCCTTAGCCAGACTAACGAGAGGACACAGAGAGTGTGTCCAAATTAACAAAATCAGAAATGAAAAGGGAGACATAACAACAGATTCAGAGGAAATTCAAAAAATCATCAGATCTTACTATAAAAACCTATATTCAACAAAATTTGAAACTCTTCAGGAAATGGATAATTTCCTAGACAGATACCAGGTACCGAAGTTAAATCAGGAACAGATAAACCAGTTAAACAACCCCATAACTCCTAAGGAAATAGAAGCAGTCATTAAAGGTCTCCCAACCAAAAAGAGCCCAGGTCCAGACGGGTTTAGTGCAGAATTCTACCAAACCTTCATAGAAGACCTCATACCAATATTATCCAAACTATTCCACAAAATTGAAACAGATGGATCACTACCGAATACCTTCTACGAAGCCACAATTACTCTTATACCTAAACCACACAAAGACACAACAAAGAAAGAGAACTTCAGACCAATTTCCCTTATGAATATCGATGCAAAAATACTCAACAAAATTCTGGCAAACCGAATCCAAGAGCACATCAAAACAATCATCCACCATGACCAAGTATGCTTCATCCCAGGCATGCAGGGATGGTTTAATATACGGAAAACCATCAACGTGATCCATTATATAAACAAACTGAAAGAACAAAACCACATGATCATTTCATTAGATGCTGAGAAAGCATTTGACAAAATTCAACACCCCTTCATGATAAAAGTCCTGGAGAGAATAGGAATTCAAGTCCCATACCTGAACATAGTAAAAGCCATATACAGCAAACCAGTTGCTAACATTAAACTAAATGAAGAGAAACTCGAAGCAATCCCACTAAAATCAGGGACTAGACAAGGCTGCCCACTCTCTCCCTACTTATTCAATATAGTTCTTGAAGTTCTAGCCAGAGCAATCAGACAACAAAAGGAGGTCAAGGGGATACAGATCGGAAAAGAAGAAGTCAAAATATCACTGTTTGCAGATGATATGATAGTGTATTTAAGTGATCCCAAAAGTTCCACCAGAGAACTACTAAAGCTGATAAACAACTTCAGCAAAGTGGCTGGGTATAAAATTAACTCAAATAAATCAGTAGCCTTCCTCTACACAAAAGAGAAACAAGCCGAGAAAGAAATTAGGGAAACGACACCCTTCATAATAGACCCAAATAATATAAAGTACCTCGGTGTGACTTTAACCAAGCAAGTAAAAGATCTGTACAATAAGAACTAAAATACACTGAAGAAGGAAATTGAAGAAGACCTCAGAAGATGGAAAGATCTCCCATGCTCATGGATTGGCAGGATTAATATAGTAAAAATGGCCATTTTACCAAAAGCAATCTACAGATTCAATGCAATCCCCATCAAAATACCAATCCAATTCTTCAAAGAGTTAGACAGAACAATTTGCAAATTCATCTGGAATAACAAAAAACCCAGGATAGCTAAAGCTATCCTCAACAATAAAAGGACTTCAGGGGGAATCACTATCCCTGAACTCAAGCAGTATTACAGAGCAATAGTGATAAAAACTGCATGGTATTGGTACAGAGACAGACAGATAGACCAATGGAATAGAATTGAAGACCCAGAAATGAACCCACACACCTATGGTCACTTGATTTTTGACAAAGGAGCCAAAACCATCAAATGGAAAAAAGATAGCATTTTCAGCAAATGGTGCTGGTTCAACTGGAGGTCAACATGTAGAAGAATGCAGATCGATCCATGCTTATCACGCTGTACAAAGCTTAAGTCCAAGTGGATCAAGGACCTCCACATCAAACCAGACACACTCAAACTAATAGAAGAAAAACTAGGGAAGCATCTGGAACACATGGGCACTGGAAAAAATTTCCTAAACAAAACACCAATGGCTTACGCTCTAAGATCAAGAATCGACAAATGGGATCTCATAAAACTACAAAGCTTCTGTAAGGCAAAGGACACGGTGGTTAGGACAAAACGGCAACCAACAGATTGGGAAAAGATCTTTACCAATCCTACAACAGATAGAAGCCTTATATCCAAAATATACAAAGAACTCAAGAAGTTAGACCGCAGGGAAACAAATAACCCTATTAAAAAATGGGGTTCAGAGCTAAACAAAGAATTCACAGCTGAGGAATGCCGAATGGCTGAGAAACACCTAAAGAAATGTTCAACATCTTTAGTCATAAGGGAAATGCAAATCAAAACAACCCTGAGATTTCACCTCACACCAGTGAGAATGGCTAAGATCAAAAACTCAGGGGACAACAGATGCTGGCGAGGATGTGGAGGAAGAGGAACACTCCTCCATTGTTGGTGGGATTGCAAACTGGTACAACCATTCTGGAAATCAGTCTGGAGAATCCTCAGAAAATTGGACATTGAACTGCCTGAGGATCCAGCTATACCTCTCTTGGGCATATACCCAAAAGATGCCCCAACATATAAAAAAGACACGTGCTCCACTATGTTCATGGCAGCCTTATTTATAATAGCCAGAAGCTGGAAAGAACCCAGATGCCCTTCAACAGAGGAATGGATACAGAAAATGTGGTACATCTACACAATGGAATATTACTCAGCTATCAAAAACAACGACTTTATGAAATTCGTAGGCAAATGGTTGGAACTGGAAAATATCATCCTGAGTGAGCTAACCCAATCACAGAAAGACATACATGGTATGCACTCATTGATAAGTGGCTATTAGCCCAAATGCTTGAATTACCCTAGATGCCTAGAGCAAATGAAACTCAAGACGGATGATCAAAATGTGAATGCTTCACTCCTTCTTTAAAAGGGGAACAAGAATACCCTTGGCAGGGAAGAGAGAGGCAAAGATTAAAACAGAGACTGAAGGAACACCCATTCAGAGTCTGCCCCACATGTGGCCCATACATATATAGCCACCCAATTAGACAAGATGGATGAAGCAAAGAAGTGCAGACCGACAGGAGTCGGATGTAGATCGCTCCTGAGAGACACAGCCAGAATACAGCAAATACAGAGGCGAATGCCAGCAGCAAACCACTGAACTGAGAATAGGACCCCCGTTGAAGGAATCAGAGAAAGAACTGGAAGAGCTTGAAGGGGCTCGAGACTCCATATGTACAACAATGCCAAGCAACCAGAGCTTCCAGGGACTAAGTCCCTGCCCAAAGACTATACATGGACTGACCCTGGACTCTGACCTCATAGGTAGCAATGCGTATCCCAGTAAGAGCACCAGTGGAAGGGGAAGCCCTGGGTCCTGCTAAGACTGAACCCCCAGTGAACTAGACTGGTGGGGGGAGGGCGGCAATGGGGGGAGGGTTGGGAGGGGAACACCCATAAGGAAGGGGAGGGGGGAGGGGGATGTTTGCCCGGATACCGGGAAAGGGAATAACACTTGAAATGTATATAAGAAATACTCAAGTTAATAAAAAAAAATATAAAAAAAAGAGTCTTTCCACATCTCTTTTGATTAATTTTGAATGAAAGTCTATTTAATAGATATTAGGATGGCTACTCGAGCTTGCTTCTTGGGTCCCTTTCTTGGAAAACTCTTTTCCCCACCCTTTACTCTGAGGCAATGTCTATCTTCGATGCTTAGGTGTGTTTCTTGTATGCAGCAGAATGATGGATCCTGTTTTCTCATCCATTCTGTTAGCCTATAAATTTTTACAAGGGAATTGAGTCTATTGATGTTGAGAGATATTAATGACCAATGGTTGTTAATACCTGTTATTTTGATGTTGGTGGTGGTTGTGTGTGTGTGTGTGTGTTGTGTGTTTATGAGTGAGTGTGTATGTGAGTATGCGTATGTGTGCACTTTTTTCTTTCATTTTGTTGAGGTGGAACTATTTCTTTCCTGTGTTTTTTTGGATGTCGTTACCCCCCTTGGGTTGGAGATTTCCTTCTAATATTTTCTGTTGAGCTAGATTTGTGGATACATATTAAATTTGTCATGGAAAAAATCTTTTCTCCCTCCATGGTGATAGAAGTTTTTACTGGGTATAGTAGTCTGGGATAGCAACTGTGGTCTCTCAGAGACTGTAAAACATCTACCCAGGCCCTTCTGGCTTTTTGAGAAATCAGGTGTAATTATAATAGATCTGCCTTTACATGGTACTTGGCCATTTTCCCTTGTAGTTTTTAATATTCTGTTGTTGTTGTTGTTGTGTACATTTAGTGTTTTGATTATTATGTTGCTGGAGGATTTTCTTTTCTTGGCCAATTTACTGGGTGTTCTGTATGCTTCTTGTATGTTTATAGGCATCTCTTTCTTTAGGTTACAGAAATTTTCTATGATGTCGTTGAAAATATTTTTGGGGCCTTTGAGCTTGGACATTTTTCATCCTCTACTCATATTATTCTTAGGTTTGGCCTTTTCATAATGTTCCAGATTTCCAAGATGTTTTGTCAGGAACTTCTTAGATTAACATTTTCTTTGACTGATGTATCACATTTCTCCTATGGCATCATCTATACCTGAGATTCTCTCTTCCATCTCTTGCATTCTGTTGGTCATGCCTATGTCTGTAGTTTCTGTTCTCTTACCTAGGTTTTTCATTTACAGGATTCCCTCAGATTGTGTTTTCTTAATTTCTTTTATCTTCATTTTCAGGTCTTGAACACTTTTCTTCATTTCCTTCAACTGATTTTATTTTCCTATATTTCTTTAGGATATGCATTCATTTCCTCTTTAAAGGTTTGTATCATCTCTATAAAATTGGATTTAAGGTAAGTTAATTATGCTTTGATTGTGTTAGGATACCGAGGACTTGTCATAGTACCATATCTAGGCTCTGCTGGTGCCATATTGCCCTGGCTATTGTTTACTATATTCTTTTTTTGTTTGTTTGTTTACTATAGTCTTAATGGTGGCCTTTTTGGTTTTGTGGTATTAACCCATCTGGTTTTTGTGGGTTTAAATTTCTGAGTTCATTTCTGAGTTATTTGGTAGAGTGTTTGGATAGGGTTTTTAGATGTTTTTCCCTTGGTTTTTGTTTCCCCTAGGTCTTCAGGCCAGAGTGACCTGGGTTTCTGGTGGCTCGCTTGTCTTCAGATCTAGTAGTATCTCTCCCCTGAGGTTTTTGTGGTCTATCTGACCTCTGCAGTTGGGGTGCTAACTATGCTTCTGGGGTCCCTAGAACCAGCATGACCTGGGATTTCTGGTAATGGCAGGCCTTCAGGAAAGCAAGCAGAGTTGCAGCCTGAGGAAATGAGTTTAGGGGACAGGGGCAGTTTAAGGCTATTGGGTGTGTTTTAAGGGGGTATGGTGGGCAAGGGCTTGGGACAGGATTTTATCTGGTTGTCCCTAAGGCCAGCAAGCCTCCAAGAAAGCAGGCAGAGTCGTGGGGCAGGAAATGGACCACAGGATTTGGGTTGCAGTTTACTGCTGTTGAGTATGCTTTCAGGGCAGTTGGTGGGCCATATTCTTTTTTATTACTATTTTTCTCCCATATATCACATCACAAGATGGTGTATTCTTAAGAGGTTATTGTCTACAAACATTTTGCCTTTCTATATTCAAGTATCATCAGTGGGATTCTTTTGAGACTACCCAAATATAAGTATATTTCTCCTATCAAAAAAATCTTTTTAAAATATCCACATTATTTCCTAGTTTAGGTAAAGAAAGTCTGTTGGGCATAATCCAGTGTTTCTCAATGGATCAAGGGTTGTTGTCATGAACATTAATTACAATGCTAAGCTGTTTTGAATGTTTTTCTTTCTCTTTTCAACTTTATGCCTACTATTTACTGTCTTTTATTTGTCTTTAGACCATTGTTATGTTTAGTTTTATTTTTAGCATGTAAACAGAGAAAGGAATACAATGTAGAGTCAAAAACAAATCCTTCCTTCCCTTCTCTTACCTATGAATTAATCTGATTTTAAAAATAGAAAAATGAATAATCAATCACTACTCTTAATTCTCATCTCATTGACATTTGTATGATATTTAGGGTCTAGCTACTCAAGGATTCCTCAGATTGACTCAAAATTTGGCAGGTTTACAAGGCTATGTCCCAGATACTGAAAGAGACAGATCTGCTTCCTGGTAATAGTTAGTTCACAAGAGTAAAGACTCCCAAAACAATACATGCTGCTGCCATGACCCTTGATCGCCTCCTGCAACTTGAGTCTCAGTCTCTACTGCTGAAGACAAGCACACTTTGAACACAGGACTTAGAGAAACTGCCCTGGCACTTACCTGCAAGTCTCTTCCCTGAGAAAGAGTTCTAGCAGCATCTGAGGTACCATTCAAGCTGCCAAGGGAGAAAAGCAAAGAAAAATTCTGCTGAACCATAAAGCCTATGAACAACAGTGATGTCTAGCCTAGGAAGGCCCCAAAGGGTAAAACAGTGGCTTTGCATCTAGAAAGAAAGGGAAATAAGCTAGACAGTTGCCACTACACTAACTGGTACCATCTAAAGGATTTGAGGGCACACACGTGCCAGAACAAATCACCAATGTGTCTTCATACTTAACCAATGGACAATGAGAACATTTTACTTCTGAATAGCCAAACAAATGAAGATAGGAATCCCAATTCTCAGAACCATATGAGAAAGACCTAGAGAGAAATTAACAATCCTCACTAATGTGTAACTTCATGATTAGATTAAAAGATAAATGCTGTCTACTTAATTATGAGGATCAAGTTAAGTGATATTTAATGATGAGTAGAAAACTAAAGGCTCTCCAACAATGCAGAATGACTTTACTAAATCTTCAGTATTGCCTCCTTTCTTTTCTCTTCTTGCCACCTCATTGGCATTAGAACCTGTGTAACACAAACACAGCAGCCTCTGCAAATCAACAAGAGTGCCTCTCTCCATGGTGATTGACAAGTAACTATAGATCTCTTAGTTTCTCTTAGTTTTGGCTTTTCTCAATGCATTCAAAATGCCATACACTCAAAATTTTTCAGGCCAGTGTCCTTTAGAGATTGTTCAAAAGTTTATTGTTATCAGGTGACAGAAGAAGGTCACAAACATGTTTTGTGATTGTTTTGTCTTACTCATTTTTTTCATGCACTCTTTCTTTAAATATTGTTACATATGTGTGTGTGTTTAGTATGTATGTGTGAATGTATGTATACATATGTTTGTGCATGTCTGTATTCCTAAATAAATAATACAACCTGCTCAACCTATAAAATGTTATTTATATGCACATGTGTTAAGAGATGGTTATTTTTCTCCTTATACTTTATACTCCACATCAAGTAAATGTTTCTCTGTAACAGAAGGAAACTATTACTGAAAACCATACCTGATCAAATGCATGAGTTAGAGAACCCTGTTCCAACTAATATCTACAAAATGCAACTCCTGTATTAAAGTCTTAGAGAAAATTGCAGGATGGTTGGGAAGATTGCAAGAGCCTGGGGAATAGAGAGTTTGCTGCAAGATTGTGTCCCCTACAAATGTCAGAAACTACAACCATAAATTCTCACCAACATGACAGGGTAAACATGATCTGAACAAGGATGCTATTGATAGGCATGGTAACATGGACAGGGGAAAGCTCACAAGACCTCAACCCTAAACACACACACACACACACACACACACACACACACACACACACACACAAACCTGCAGGCAACTAAGGAATGCTGCTAAGAGAGGAAAAAAATTATTTCCCCAGTAAGGAGTAGACCAATTGCTTATCCAGACATTTTATATATAATAGTAAGTATAATTAATTTCTTGAATTTAAAATGTTATAAAACATGACACTTAATTTTCATAGAAGTTTGCTACCTGATTTTAAACTAATTGTCATAGTCATTCCAAACCCAAACTGTTTGCAGTTAGCACCAAAGTTAGGAGAACTAAGTTAAGTGAAGAAAGCCAACAAGAGAAGTTTATTGACTCTCATTGACAATGGGAGGATGAGAAAAAAAAACAAAAACAAAGAGCAATAGTCAAGTTCAGCACCACATATCACAAAGAATAAAAGGCCACATCCGGCTTACCTCTACCTATTTTTCTTTTAAAATACGATTCCCAAACCCATATGTTTCACCCCTCCAATTTAGCTTCTATTTGTGATGAATGAAGTATCCTTTATTTATCATTGTTTTCAGTCTCATCTTTTTTCATAATGTATAAAAGGGAAGGATTACTAAATAAGCTGACTTTACAACATGAATTAAAATACCACAATGTAACTACAATACAACAGCTGCAAGAATTTTAAAATCTACAGCAATAATAACATCATTTTCCTAAAACTATATTGTCTATCTGTGTATATATGACAACTGAAGTAATTTCAATTGGCATATGCATTGTGTTGAATAGATATCCTTAGTAAAAAAACAAAACGAATGACCCTACTAGGATAAAAATTACATTAAGTCTCATGTCACTATTTATTGTCACTTTCTTATCAAGAATTCTAGTAAATTTTTCACATTTCAAATAAAATATAATTATTTCTGTGTCATATACCAGTTATATTGTTTTTCTTCTTTCTTTTGGATATTAACTTAGGGAGAAATCTCATGCATGGTGTCTCAGGATCCATCTACTTTGTTTTTTCTTATTGCATTTCATTAGTATTTAGTTTGTGTACTTGTCTGTAAGAATGAATAAACCAGGTATGAGTGGAGGCTGGGGGACAATCTGTGATAGCCTTTTTCCCTTTCCACCTTAGGGATCCAGGGATAGAAGTCAGTCATGGTTTCAGAGCCGTTGCTCACTCAGCCATCTGAAGGGTGCACGTCTTGGCTTTCTTCTGAGACAGAATCCCTTGCTAGAACCTGGGGCTCACCAGGTTGGCTACACTGACTGGAGAGACATCTGCCTGTTTCTGACTCCCAGTGCTGTAACTACAAGCACACATCAATATGCATCTTTTTACTTGGGTGTTGGAGATCAAGCTAAGGCCTTCATGCTTTCATGGCAATCATCTCACCAACTGAGCCATCTCTCCAGTTGTGATACCTGGATCTTTCAATAAAATACAAGATTGTTTCTCTCAATAACAGCATCCTGAGTACAGGAAAGTTTTCTGTATTTATAGCATGAGTTCTACTCATTCGTAGTTCCTTCAAGAAATAGGATGGGTTTTAGGGCTAAGGCTTGGACTAAACAAGTTGTCCACCGTTGAACTACATCCCTGACTTCTAAAGAAATAGTTTAAAGACGTTTCTAAGTTAGACAACCTAATCAATATGCCCTATATACTACATACAAATTAGACCGCTTTATGTGGTGCCATCTTTTCGTGCTTTAAAGTCCTTTATTCTCATAGAATGAAGCATGTCAATTAAGAAAAGTTTCTTGACTAGAGATTTCTTGTTTCTAGATTATAAATGTAACTATTTTTGAGAGACAATGCTGTGGGCTTAGAATCCCAAATCAGGAGTCGGAAAAAAATTGCCCAAACCATTATCCACAAAAATTGATCTTACAGCACCACATTATAATAAAATCACCATCATAAAATCCCTTCTTTGCCTAAAACATAAACCTGACAGAAATAAAAGAGTTTAAGGGTGTTTTGTTTTGTTTTGTTTACATTGAGGTTTTTTTTTTTAATATAGTGTTTGGTACCAAGGATTCCAAGAAATCTCTTTTCAGTATGTGATTCAATATGCTGTCTTTGGTTATGTAAATGTATCTTTATGGTATTAAAACAGGTGTAAAATGTAGTTTCAAAGCAGTAAGATTTCATTTTTGTTTATATGTTTCTTACATACGGTGAAAACAGTCTGCAGGTGCAGCATACGAAACCAGCAATGAGATCTCAGACGCTTTCTTCTTTTCCTTTGGGCATTTCGCTTAGCCTCTTGTAAGCATTTTAGAATAGGCATTAGTATAAACTATAAAAGATATATATCCTTTTTACTATCTCCCATTTCCTCTGGCCTCTGTGAGGATTCACCTGCTAATTGCCACACTGCCAGGTCCCATTCGCAACCTCCCTACTGCAAAGTCCTCTTGAGTATAATGAACGCCAATGCCGATTACTCATGCACACATTTGAAAATTCACATCACCCTAAAGAGGGATCTGCCCAAAGCATCAGAAGGCTGTGTACATTTTACTGAGCTTGTGAAGTTTCCTCAGGGTCTTATAAACTAAGACAGTCTCGATCATTTCACTAAAAAGTTGCTTCTACAAGAAATAAATATGCTTAAATGTATCAATGATTGGGCTGAAAACATACATTAGTACACTTGGTGTATGAGCAGCAGATAAGAGTCACTAAGAATGAGGCAAAGTGATAACCTAGGTTATTACTACAAAATCATGCACTGTAAGAAATGCAAGCTAACTTAGTGAGCGGTCTCTACAGAAAGCCTCCTGTGAGCTGAAAGAAGAGACGGATGGTGGAGAGATTGCTTGGCCGATAAAGGTGCTTTTTTTGAATGTTAAGTTCCCAGCACCCACAGAGGATGGATCACAACTTCCTATAACTCCAGTTTCTGGGTTGATATGACTTCTGCTCTCTGTGGACATATGTACACATGCATGTACATGTGCATGTATGCAAGTGCATGCACACCTGCTCATACACATACATACAAAACTAAATAATAAAATTTAAAGATAAATTTAGATTTAGATTTCTGGCTGCTTCTTTTTTATCCTTTTTTCTTTTTACAGTCCAAAGGTTAGCCCTCTTCCTGGTCTACCCTCTGGCTGTTCCTCATCCCATACGCCCTCCCCCATCTCCAAGAGAATGTTCTCACCCCTACCCCCACCCCACCAGAACTGCCCACTCCCTGGGGCTTCAGAGAGAGTCTGGTTTAGACTATGCGTTCATGGTATAAAATGACCATTTTCCAGTTGAAATCTATAAGGGCAAATCACATCAGCCTCTGCTCAGGTCATTGGCACAGGTGAGTCGCCACCTTTCTTTCGTGTTCCTTCATCTTTGTTTCTACATTATAATATTAGCTGGTCAGAAGCTCATGAGTTCAGAATCGTAGTCATCTACTACCTGTTGCCTGATGATGTGGCCACAAGCTACCTTTCTGTGCAGCCTGATCCCTTCATCACAGATAAGTAGGTTGCTTAGCAAACGCTACACTTATTTCCAGTTCTAAAACTCTCAACATCAGAATGTTCTCCATCTACTCTTAGCTCCTTCACTTGTACAACTTCACATCTTTGAAGATCTTGGCAGATCTCTCAGTACCTCTGACACATGACCTTATTTGCCTCCCATCACATCTCCGCCAGATGAAATGTCTATGCAGTCTGGAGAAACAGTGTACAGTCTGTACAGTATGGCTACATAACATTATAAGAAAAGTGAAGTCTTTATGTGTTAGTATATATGAAGGATCCAAGAAGCAGTGGGCTCGAGTTCCTGGATACCCAGTCTACGAGTCAGGATTTCTACTAAATGCTCAGATGAACTACATCTTAGCACAGGGAAGTTTACCCTCTTTGACCCAACAGTTTCCTTTAAAGCAATCTAACCCAACTGTCTCCAGGTATAGATCAGAATCCAGAGGTCTAGACACTTCCCCATAAACACAGTTCAAAGCATTGTCTCTTTTGATCTGAGCATCTTCCTTCAATCAACTGTGCCCTTCCAGAATGAATAATTTCCTCTAGAGGCCAGGAAAATAGATGGAGTAAATTCCACTGAATCCCTCTGTAAATGCTGTGCAGTTTATCTGGCTGTCAGGTATTTCCTTTTAAAGGTCACTCTTCCTTGGTGAGAAATTTTCTCTGATGTTCTCGTTAGAAGTAAACTGAGTTGTTTGGAGAACAGGAGAAAAATGTGATTTCGCATGAATTTCTCTCTCTCTCTCTCTCTCTCTCTCTCTCTCTCTCTCTCTCTCTCTCGGCGGAGTTTCTTTCCATTCCTGATATCTTATATATGTGTGTGTACACGCTGGTGTCAACACTTTTAAAAGTATGAAAATCATGGCCAAAAAATATAACCAATGGTGAGCTAAACACCATTTTGTTGATCGGGAGTTTGGTGTATGCGTGCCTATCGTATGCAGTCCAGCTGCTTCTTGTCTAGTAAAGGTCACTTTCAATGCTGCTTTTATAATCTAAATACCAAGTTTCATCTCCCTGCTCTGCTGCATTTGATCTTCTTCACAGACAGTCATAGAACATCTTGTTCCAAGAGAGTGTGAACAAAAAGAGACAGACCCTGTGGGATAAACTCCAACATGAAGACAAAACGAGTAAAGCCCATAGATCATCCTAAGTGACTTTATCTACTGGTTCCTTTAGCCCACATCAGCTCTCAGAGCAAGTTAAGCTAAGAACAGGCACTGGTGAGCAGAATCTATACCGATGGGGCCATTGAGACTGAAAGTGACAGCGCCCGGATGGAAGTGAGAACAGAAGTGAGACCAACATGTTCTTTCCCATCCATGCCATGCTTGTATTCCAGGGATTTGCCCACTGAGAACACTGTGGAGTCCTGGACATGGTTTAAAAACACCAACAAAATAAAAGGCGGACACAAAACAGTGTGGTGGCCACCAGGCAAGTATGGCCCATTGTCAGAAACAACATGAAGATTAAAAATGTCTCTCAGGGCCACCTGCTCGATCCCCACTGTCCACAAACCCTGCCTACAGGTAAACACATCTAAAGATTAGAGAAACAAAGAAATACAGAGGACATCTACCATGTTCTGGCACTAGTGCAGCTGCTTTCAAATTCCCTCTCATCCTGACCTGCATGCTCCCCATTTTCCAAAGAAGTGAATGGACACCTCCAAAACTTAAATATCTCATGAAAGTTCAATAGAGTTAATAGTTGTCCAGTACAACTCTACAGAACAGTTAATAGAGACAGTCATTCGGAGTCAAACCCAGATATTTCCAACTTTCCACTAAACTGATCTTTGTCCCCAAAAAAGAATGTAATTATAAATCTAAGTTCAGGTGACAACAGATGCTGGCGAGGATGTGGAGAAAGAGGAACACTCCTCCACTGTTGGTGGGATTGCAGACAGGTACAACCATAATGGAAATCAGTCTGGAGGTTCCTCAGAAAATTGGACATTGAACTACCCGAGGACCCAGCTATACCTCTCTTGGGCATATACCCAAAAGATGCCCCAACATATAACAAAGACACGTGCTCCACTATGTTCATAGCATCCTTATTTATAATAGCCAGAAGCTGGAAAGAACCCAGATGCCCTTCAACAGAGGAATGGATACAGAAAATGTGGTACATCTACACAATGGAATATTACTCAGCTATCAAAAACAATGACTTTATGAAATTCATAGGCAAATGGTTGGAACTGGAAAATATCATCCTGAGTGAGGTAACCCAACCACAGTAAAACACACATGATATGCACTCATTGATAAGTGGCTATTAGTCCAAATGCTTGAATTACCCTAGATGCCTAGAACAAATGAAACTCAAGACGGATGATCAAAATGTGAATGCTTCACTCCTTCTTTAAAAGGGGAACAAGAATACCCTTGGCAGGGAATAGAGAGGCAAAGATTAAAACAGAGACAGAAGGAACACCCATTCAGAGCCTGCCCCACATGTGGCCCATACATATACAGCCACCCAATTAGACAAGATGGATGAAGCAAAGAAGTGCAGACCGACAGGAACCGACTGTAGATCTCTCCCGAGAGACACAGCCAGAATACAGCAAATACAGAGGCGAATGCCACCATTAAACCACTGAACTGAGAACGGGAGCCCCGTTGAAGGAATCAGAGAAAGGACTGGAAGAGTTTGAAGGGGCTCGAGACCCCATATGAACAACAATGCCAACCAACCAGAGCTTTCAGGGACTAAGCCACTACCTAAAGACTATACATGGACTGACCCTGGACTCTGACCTCATAGGTAGCAATGAATATCCTAGTAAGAGCACCAGTGGAAGGGGAAGCCCTTGGTCCTGCCAAGACTGAACCCCCAGTAAACGTGATTTCTGGGGGAGGGCAGTAATGGGGGGAGGGTGGGAAGGGGAACACCCATAGAGAAGGGGAGGGGGGGTCAGGGGGATGTTGGCCTGGAAACCAGGAAAGGGAATAACAATCAAAATGTAAATAAGAAATACCCAAGTTAATAAAGATGAAAAAAATCTATGTAGTGCATTGCTTGTGGTCAGAATTTTGTATTTTCTTTCAATTTCTCAGCAATTTCAGTCTTCAAAATATGAATTACTGATACTGTTTTGAGATATAATGGTGTAAAACTATATCTAGACACTTTACATCACCCAATTCCAGTTATTTTAAATATCTGGATTTAATATTCTTGTTTTTTGAGAGAGTTTCACTATATAACTGAGATTGGACTTGAACTTGTGATCTTTGTGCCTCTCTCTGCCTACTGAATGATGGGCTCATGGGTAAGTGCCATCATACTCAGCTGGACTTAATTATATTAATGAGAATAAATTTGCTTCTGTAGCATATGGGCTGTAGCATTGTCTCTTTCCTTCTGTCCATTATCATAAAATCCCTACCACTAAGGTAGAATATAAAAGAAAGTACAGAAGCATAAACCCAATAATTTCACCTTAAATTATACTTCCTAGAGATTGGGTTCTAACTAGACATAGCTTCACCTGGGCCTTGGGGGCCAAAGGAAACATAATCTGAAGATTGTTTTGAAACATAGAGCAGTTTTGACAATATTTAGGACATGCGTCACCACAGTTTAATGGTTCTAACTCTTGAGGAGGCAATTGGAAGGGACATGTTTTTCTAGTGGTGGTTCCTGCAAAATTAGTTTGTTTTTTTTTTCCAGCAAAGACTTTAGAGGACAAATACTTCAGATCTTTATCATAATACACAACTAAATTGACCTTTTTCAAAACGATTCTTTTCTTGTAGGGGAAGGTCATTTTAGGATTGATTTAGACATCGCTTTTCTGTTTGATTGCAGGCTGATTTAATTCTGTAATCAAAATGTCTTAAGTATGGGGCTAGCTGTTCTTCAGGCAGATTCTTCTGTCTGAACACAGACTAAATGGCAGACGGCAAAAGGCTCTGTAAATATCAGTTGTATCGAAAAACCTGAAGGCCTGCAGCTATGCATCTGTCATTTCTTCCACACTTACAGAGAGAATATTTCAATTTCACTGTCCCTGGCCCAGCTCAGCATCAAAACCATAGTAAATAATGATGATGATCGTGGTGGTGGTGGTGATGATGGTGATGGTGGTGGTGATTATGAAGAGGATGAAGATGAAGAAAATCAACTTGGTCTAGAAAAAGAAATTATGTTTGAGGACTGTGGAAATAGATCCATGAGGACTCTTAAGGACCCAAGTTTAAACAGCTATTACCCAAGTAAAAAAGCCAGGCTTTACATGCAGTGAAGGACAGAAACAAGAGGATCTCTGAAGCTCACTGGCCACCAGCCTAGCTAAAACCTCGAGCTGAATGGCAACCTATTTACAACTACTTACTACATACTTACAACTTAATGGCAGACCCTTACTCAAAGAAATTAGGTAGGATAGAAGAAGGCATTAGACATACTTTTCTATTTAGATGCTTGGGCATCTGTACCTGCATGTGTGCACGAGCACACATGTGCACACACACACACACACACACACACACACACACACACACACTACATCCATAGTTCATGTCAGCACTAACCAAGTCTTTGAGGAAATTTAATACCCCACTTTCTTTACGAAGCAAGTTGAAAAGTTAGTCAAATGTCCACAGTTTGGGCTTTCTAAGAAGCTTAGAAATAGTCCTCCAGCATCGAACACAGTACTGGAGATGTAGCTTAGTAAAATGCATTCGCAAAGCCTTGGATTGGTCCTGAGCTCTGTGTAAAACTAGGCACACCAGAGTAATCCCAACACCTAGGAGGCAAAGGTAACAGAAATGGGTCAGAAAGTTCAAAGTCTTCTCAGCTACAAACTGAGTTGAAGGCCAGGCTACACTATGAAACTGATTGAAAAAGAAATGTTTACTCCAGTCGCCTCTAACATCCATAGTATGTGTACCCAGTGTCTGGGCACGTTCATGCTATAAACTTGAACAGTGTATGGTTGAGGCCCTAGCATAATGTCCCTTACAGGCCTGCTTGTCTTCCAGTTCTGGAACTTTCCACCATTTCATGGTACCTTGCATACAGACTTCTACTATAATGTGCCCCTCGGTTTTTTAGGCTCTCTGGCTGCTCTGCTCTTCAGCCATCATGATTAAAGCAGCATGATTATCATATAATCAAAGGTACAACTTACTCAGCGAGAGGCCTTAATTGCTGTGTCAACTGAGATAACAAAGATAATCCACGTAATTGTTTCTCCTCATTCGGGTGAACAGAAATTCCCAGGTCTGAGAGTTCTTGACAGCAGCCAGAGAGGTAGCTCACTGAGAGAGTGCTTGCCTAGGGTATGTGAGTTCCTAGGCTCCACTCATAGAACTGTAAAGTAAACGCTGTTCTACGGGATTGGCTCTAATAAAATCTGCCCCAGAAAACCCACCCTCTGATATAATAATTATGAAAATATCGCTGATTGTGTTTCCTGCCTCTGTGACATTTCCAATCATTCTTTCTCCTTTTTTGTGATTATTTTCCCTCATGTGTCTCCTTCATCATTTTTGTAGCCCAATGGCAAGCAAATAATAATAATAATAATAATAATAATAATAATAATAATAATAATACCCTCCCTATTCAACAAGTAATGACAAAAATAGATGCTACTCCAGCCTCTGGCCCTTCAAACCATGTCCTCTGTAGCACCTCTAACTCCTTGGAAATTCAATGTCTAAATTCAGCAGTGTGACAGGGGCTAGCATGTTCCACATAGCATGCTCATTAAACTCAGTATTTATACACTGCCAGTGTCAACACGGGATAAGGCATGGCAGCTCTCAGAGAGCTACGTGATATATATGTAATTCACCTACAGCTCAGCCTTATGAACTGCGTTTCTTAGAGACACCAGCAGCTCCGATAGCTAGGTACACAGTCAATAATTACTTTTCATCTTCCTCCTTTTATTTACTCTTTAGGAGATTCATTAAGATGAAGAATGACAGCGTTGCTTTGCTAAGCCATTTTGATTGCTTTCCTAATTCATTTACCATGACCTTTGCAACTCTTGGCCCCTTTTCACTTTCTAGTCATATGGAGTCTCACTTTATTAAAACTGGGTTCTGCATCCTCACTGGCTAATTCCGAATGGGCCTCTTGCTCTACCCCTTATCTAATGCACTTGATATATGATAGAATGTTTCTTTTATAAAGATACGTAAGTGTGATACACAGGGTTGCTGAGATTCACCCTGTGTGTTTAAGTTTGTGCTGAATTACTGATAAAACTTTTTAAATATTTATTTCCTTCTTAGCCTCGAATTCCTCAACAGAGTACTGCTATGAAGTGTTGGAGGCACTGTGCTGTTGTGAAGAGTGTGGGCCACAAGCCGGACATGGTACTGGAGACCACTGTGCATTCTTGGTCATGTGATCCTCACAGCGGTTCAAAGAGTAGATAGAAGTGAGTTTTCCTTGGAGATTAAGAAGCTGTGGCTCCAAAAGGGGTAGCAACTTGCAAGGCTGTGTAGAGAGCACTGGGCTTGAACATACTGATGCCTTCTCTTTTAGACCCTGCCCTTCTGTCCTCATCCTTAAGTATTGATGATTCACAATGATCACACTAAATGATAAGATACACTCCTGAGTGAGATAAGCAGAAGCCCACCTTGTTTACCCTTCTTCCCTCCTTAGCTCTTCCTCACAGGAGGCCTCCAGGCACTGCTCTTACACTGAGTACTGGTCTTTGGCAGGTGAAGTATACTGAATATTTGCTCTATTTTGCCATAGCTTTGAACTATAACTCCAATTGTTAAAACGGACTATCCATACTCTTAGAAAGGCAATGTCAGGAGACTTAGAAGTTAAGTCATATGTGAGGAGAAAAATATTTGTACAAGCCGCATCTGAAATGATATATTACCCAAAATATGCCATACTTCCAAACCCGACTAAGACTAAACAGTAATGAATAATTTAAAATAAGCAAAAAAAAATGTGAAGAGATGCCTTACTGAGAAAAATATATATGGCAAAAATATATGCACAGATTATCGATATTATGTACAATCTGAGGAATACAAACTACTATGAAATGCCACCACACAGCTATGAAAAATCACCCAAGTCCAGAGCAGTAACACCACCAATGCAGGTGAACACACAGAGGAACAGAATCTGCCTACTTGTCCACATTCAAAGGCTACACAAAGCCCACATGTGAAAACTGTGGACTCTTGATGATAACTGTTTGTAGATGAGGGCTGACTAATTATAACTCATGTACCTCACCACTGGGGGATATTGCTAAAGGTGCAGGCTTTACATGTGCTGGGAAAAATCATTGTGTCTTCTTTTCAATTTTACTATGGACATAAAACTGCTCTAAAATTGACTTTTAGAACAAGGATGTTTATGCAAAGTCAGCACTGCTGTTATGGGAGTGACCAATGACTGGTTGGATTTGCCCTGCCACATGAGGGAAGCCATGCATGGTACTGTACACCTGCTCTAAAAACTCATATTGGAGAGACAATAGGCTAAAAATGGGAGTTGTGTACTGCTGTTTTGTTAAGTCGGCACAGTATTAAGATGCCTTCCAGACATGTATGTTTATACACCTCTGTGTACAAATGATGACCCCAGCCTCAATCAGAGAAACCTCTCTTTCTATAAACAGTGGTGAACAAACTCATGGCTGTACAAGCTACTGGGAAAGGTGATGGGAGAGGGGCCAGCCCTGAAGAAGATGATAGATAGATAGATAGATAGATAGATAGATAGATAGATAGATGGATGGATGGATGGATGGATGGATGGATAGATAGATAGATAGATAGATAGATAGATAGATAGATAGATAGATAGATAGATAGATATGAAAGCATTTTAGTCTGTATTGAGAAGATGGGCAGAAAGAATGTTAGAGCCAAGAAAGGGAGAAGGGAGAAAGGCCATTGCAATCTGAGCCACAAGCAGCTGTATATACTTGCACTTAGTCTGCATAAGAACAGGCAGCATCAACAGTCAAGCAAGCATGCAGGAAGGCCTAAGGTGACCCTAACCCTCCCTGCTGAACTGTTTGCTACTGATAGAATCCAAGTGAGGGGGAATCATTGCCTCCACGGTGTACTCACAACAACCCTACCAAGCTCCAACAGATAGTTACAACCCAATGATCAAACAAATGGCCATGTTAAACAAACGGGTTACAAAACAAAACAAAATTCCTGATTCTGGGTAAAAGACTGGTAGGAACGAGGTGGCGTTGACAGCAATGGAGGGAGATGAAGGTAGGTGTGCATAAGAGAGGAAATTAGAGGCTATTCACATAGATGCAACTGTCAAACAGCAAAATAAATTTCAAAAGGCAAAAAATAGACTGCATGGATTCTAAAAACATTCTCAATACACAGGCAAGTATAGCTAGATACAAAGGCACAAAACTTAATTCCACATAAAAACTTAAATACCAAAGAGAGAGAGAGAGAGAGAGAGAGAGAGAGAGAGAGAGAGAGAGAGAGAGAGAGAGAGGAAACCTAAAAGCTTTGGGGAGAAAATATAGAGATTCTATAATGTGTCAAAGAGAAACAAATGCCATAAAATTTTTAGGAACCATACGGTATCACTGAAGATTTCAGAAAGCAAGATACATCATAAACTCATAAGACAAAAAGCAAGAGATAGCACACTTTATCTCAAGCACATTTATTTCACACTTAACAGAAGTGGGATCCCAAGAGCAGGCATGTTAAAATTTACCATTGTTGCACTTTCACCCAAAGAAAACTCTTTAGGTAAAGTTTCTTTAGAGAAATTGGATTATAAATAATTAACTATATCCCACTTTACATGTGGATACACACTGGATATACCATGGTATCGATTGATGTTTCAAATATGAGGTCTTATCCCAAACAAGCACAGCAAGCAAGAGCACCTTCTCACAGAGAATGGATACCAAAAGTGATATAGTTTTACATTAAAATCCTAGTGACCTTCTCTGCAATCTCCACGGTGTGAGATTAGAACTGGCAACTGGCTCTGCTCACTTTGCAACTCTTACAAGGATATTTTCAGGACCACTATATCTGATAACTCATAAAAGTGAAGTGGCAATGATGTCTGGAATGAAGCCTAGATGCTATGTAGTGTATTTCTAGCTCCAGAGCTACTGATTCAAAGTTGGCAGTGTGTTAGATCATCAAAAATGTGTCGGAGTAGTAGAGTAAGTACAGTGTAGTGATCAGCAACAGATAGATAAAAGATAATTAGATATACAGATACACAGAGATACATAAAAGACATATAGCCATACACACAGAGAAATTGTTGATTCACTCATCAATAGGTGGGTGGCCAGAAAAATAACAGATGATAGATAGATAGATAGATAGATAGATAGATAGATAGATAGATAGATAGATAGATAGATGGATCATAGGTAGATAGATGATGAAAGATAGATAGGTAGATAGATAGATAGATGATCGATGGATAGATAGATAGATAGATAGATAGATAGATAGATAGATAGATAGATAGATAGATAGATAGAGTGCTGATTTTTCTTTACTGTTTGCTTACTGGGAGGGATATGTGATATAACTACTTAGTCTTTATATTGGAAAGGAAACTTCATCAAAACAGTGTACCTCCAGAAATGGTTGTAATGAGGCAAACTTGATGAGGTTAGTAGGAATCGTCTCTTAGTGTTTTTATAAGAATATTTAAAGTGGTTAGATCAGTGACCACTTCCTGATCAAGTACTATTAAAAAATGATGGTGCCAATGCAGTTAACTTTTATGGAATTTTATTGGAAGAATAAGATTATCAATGTCCCCAGAAGCTAAACTGTGAAACAGAATCATAACATTAATGGTATAAAACATGTAGTTAGAGGTATAATTTCTCTTCCAAAAGAAGAAAATGAGACAATTTTTGTTTGTTCTCTGTTTGTGATATAGAGTGCCATCTGTGAGATCAACAGTTTTATATCTAGTGCCAGGAATCAAATGCTAATTGACAGATGTTAAACACCTGTAAGGGAGCAAACGCCACTGGAGTATACTTTAATGATGCTGTGATGAACCATCATTTCCCTCCTAGACTCTACATTCTGAGCAAGCTAAAATCAGATTCAACCGTCATTATCCAGTTGTCTCATTACTATCCCTATGTACGCAATTCCCTCCAACATGCCAGTGTTGACAGTGGTTTACTGTGGACAGAATGAGGAATCCCCAGAGACCTCAACTTCATATTTTCAACGTATGCCCAGTTCACTAGTCATGAGGACAACCACGAAGAGTTTTCCAGTGAACATAGTCGGAAGCAGCGAGCATAGCAAGGTGAATTTGAGTTTACACTGGACATCTAGGAGAAAATCATTTTCTTTTCCTGTTTGCATCAGACGAGCATTAGCCTGCTGGATTCCTGTTGCCTAGAGCATCTGCTAGGCTCTATAGTCTCTGAATGATCTGGCTATTTTCATTGTTCACAGAAAACCATATTCCTAGTAAATTCTCCTGGATCTCTTTAGGGAAAGGTTATGAAGGAAGTTCTGATTCGAATGCGAGTTCTTTCATCAAGGTTCAGAACCAACCTCTCCTGTAAGGACACTAGGCAGGTTTCCCTCTGAAAATTGCCTGAGTAAAGTTTCTATCAAAGTAAGGTTTCTACACAAAATTCATCAGCTGCTAAAGTAAATATTTCGTAGAACCTAAGAGGAAGGTACATGTCCACAGGAAAGATACAGAGAAAGATACAGATCAGAAAATTCTGGCTACATCTACTGAATTTCTTAGAATTCTATAGCTGAGAACTTGTGTGTCCCTCAAATGTCCACTTGTAGATATCCTGGTCTCCAAAGAAGCACTGCTGGAGGAAATAGAAGCTTTAAGAAATGGTGCCTAACCAATGGGAGGAGAAGCCCTTGGTCCTGCCAAGGTTGGAACCCCCAGTGTAGGGGAAAGTCAGGACAGGGAGGGAGGAGGAGGGTTGACTGTGGAGAAGGAACACCCTTATAAAAGGGGGACACTGATGGGATAGGGGGCTTATGGACAGGAAACAGGGAAAGGGAATAACATCTGAAATGTAAATAAACAATATCCAATAAAAAAAAGAAAGAAAGAAAGAAATGGTGTCTAATGCGAGCTCATTCAATGGTTGGAAATGTGACCAAAGATGGTCACAGGACTCTAGTCCCTTCCTCAGCCTGTCTTTCTCTTACTGGGACATGAGATAGGCAATTGTCTGCACTCCTGCCAGTATATCCTGTCCCAGCACAGGAGTAGAGCAGCAGGGTCAACTGATTCTTTGTAACTTGATTACCCAAGATACTGTTCTATAATGGAAGGAGAATAACAGATAACTGTGCTAGCTTATACTACTGTTAATCAGTATCTGTTATATGATTGACCTTTGACACCCTAAGGTTCACTAAACAGTTAAAATTGGGAAGTCCATTTCAACTGCCGGAATTCCCTCAAATATTATGTGTCTTCAGAGAACCAAAAATGCAGGAGCACCCTTCCCTAAGGTAGCCCCCAATGCCTGCATGAGTGCTTAAGGAACAGAGTGAGAGTGTGGATGGCCAACAACACGTAGAGCTACACACATTCATAAGGAAGCTGTAATAAAGAGTCTGGATTAACTAGAGCAGTGGTTCAAACTATGTTGCTGCTGATTAAATATTTTAATTGGACTGATTTGTACTCATTCTACAGGAATCTTGGAAGCTAGAAAATCTCTGGTATTTTATATTCTTCCTCACATGCTTTCACACATACTTTAAATGTATCCTCTATAAATGCAAAAAAGTCTCTAAATTTTTGTGTGACATTTTGTTTCTCTATGAAAAATAATTCTGAAGCCAATAGAGCAAAAAAAAGTTAAATCTCCCTGTGTTTTTGCATATTTAAAATTTTTATAAACTTCATCTCTCCCTTCCCCCTAGCACCCACTTGGAGGAATTTATTCTCAACAGTAACAGAACATTGGTGTTTCTCAACTTGCAACCAGATTCCCATTATTAAGAATAAGGCAAAGTGGGTGAAAGGTGATGACTCCCTTCTGTCTGCTGTGCTGTGCAATTAAGCACACAAATGTGTACATAACAGGATCACAGAGAAGAGGGAAATGGAATGGCCCTAAAGATATCTCTGACATTTTGTTCCACATATCTGCAATGAGAATTATAAAATCAAAATATTGATCTACTCTGGAAAATGTTGAAGATATTCTATGTCTTGCAACATTTAATATCCAGCCAAGATTAAACTCTTAATGTAAAAATAAACAAGTATTATCCATCTTATTTTATCCATCTTATTACTATGTAAAATTATGTGTATGAAAATTGTTTTTAAAACCTTTCATTGTGATTTGTTATCAGTAAAGAAGAAGGAAAGACAAATGAGCAGAAACATTTCTTGATAACATCTGAAATTTTCTAAAATGCATTGAAAACAGCACACCCTTGGAGTTGAGTCTTCAATATTTGGGTACCGCACAGTGGGAAATACTGGGTCACTTATTACTCTGATCTAGCACACGACTTCCATGGAAAATTGAAAGATATTCCAGCCATTGGAACCTGTCCCTCAGCATCTTTAAGCAGGCAGTTACCCACAGAGAAACTCAACATACTTTACACCTTTAGTTCCAGAGCCCTGACTCTGACTCTGTCTGGGAGAAGCATGGAGCTATTAAACAGATACATCCTATCCCTGAAGGAGCTAACTTCATTGTCAGTGGACCATGAAGAATTTTCTCTATGAGGAAATGTCACAGCAAAAGGGATGTGGGCAAGTTTGTAGTTTTAACAGTGATGTAACCAAGACTGAGACCAGTGATGTTCAGGAGAGAATTAAGGACTAAGAAAGCACCAGGGAGTCTTCCTAAAGGGCAGAATGAAAACCAAATAGTGACCTCAAAAACTATCTCTGAAAAGAAAGCAGCTAGAATCTGATTTTATTGTTTTAGGGCTATTCTTGCTTGAGGAAATTAATGAGAGTAATATAAGACAATCTCTTTGCAACTGGTGTCATTTAAAATGTGGGCATATGCCTACACTATTCCAACCTCTCTACATGGCCAGATCCTGCTCATCCTTCTCCAAGGTCTAATGCCATGAGTCTTCTTGAGCCTCCCCTCAACCTACCAGTTCTAACACAAGTCCCACATTCAACGTCCTGCCCAGGCTTAGCCACATATGCCCGGGGAATAATTATCTAGGCTTTTGTCATTGCCCATCCTGGTTACCAACAATCCATAGGTCCCTGTCAACAACCTCTACCCAGCCAGATCTATACCCACACTCCAGACTTGGACCAGAAGACATATTCTGCAAACCAGTCAAGAAACTTGTCCAACCCTGCCCATCTAAATCATTTCCAACCCCCAGACCAAACCTGCTCACACATCCTCTCTCTCTTTCACCCTCAACCTGCTCTGTCAGTATCAGACTGAAAACTAACAAAATAAGTTCACAGACTAAGATTTCATCACAAAAATACAAATAATATGAAAGGTACAGCCAGTATCTCCCCCTCAGAAACCAGCCAATTCTTTTGAAATGTCAGTTAATGAGAATTATCTAGATGAACCCCAGGACACACAATTTAAAAGAACACTCATAAACTTCATCAAAAAATTCAAAGAGTTTAAAGACACAAAGAAATAGCTCAATGAAATTAATTAAAGAGAAAAAACATCTGAGAGATACCCAAGAAAATATAGGTATAAAACTGCATATATGTGTGTATACATGCATATATAATATATATAATCATATATGTGTATATATAATATATATAACCATATGTGTGTGTATTTATAACCATATAGATACAAGAAGCACTAGACAAATAAAAAGAAACACCCATGTCCTGTCATAACTAAAGCACTAAGTTTACAGAACAAATAAAAGATGTTGCGAGCTGAAAAAACCCAACTTAAATATAAGGGGAAATTTATCAGAAAAACAGCTGATTTCTCAGTGGAAACTGAAAACTAATCAGAAGAGGAAAACTCCATTCTAAACAATGAAACATAACCAAGAAAACATTACTATTCTAAACATGTATGAATCAAACTTTGGCCCACCCAATTTCATTTTAAATAAATTATTAGTGGGTTAAGAGGCACAGGTTAATATCAATCTAGTACTTGTAGGTAACTTCAATAACCCACTTTCTCCAATAGACAAGTCATCTGAACAAAAATAAACAGAGGAATACCAGAATTAATTGGAATCATATATCAAATGGGCTTAACAAATATCTATAGACTATTCCACCCAACTACCAAAGAATACACATTCTTCTCAGTAGTTCATGGAAACTTCTCTAAAACAAGCTACATCCTGAAACACTGAACAAATTTTAACAAGTTCAAAAAGATTGAAATAACTCCTTGTATCCTATCTGACTACAATCCAATAAAAATTCAAATTGATAGCAAACAAATCTCTAGTAAATAGCCAAATTTGTGGAGATTAAATATCTCATTACTGAATGATGAGTGGATCAAAGAAGAAATCAGGAAAGAAATAAAAACTTTTCTGGAAATAAGTGAAAACAAAAACACAACACATGAAAACTTGGAAGTGGTCCCTCAATGGATATTTATAGCTTTAAGTGCCTACATTTAAAAAAGAAGGAGGGATGACTTAATGCAACTCAAATATGTGGGATAAAATCCAAACACAGTTGATTGCAAGAACTAAAAATCAGAGAAAAAAATCAATCAAATAGAAAGAAAGAAAAAATACAAATGATCAACAGATCTAAAAGCCAGTTCTTTTGAGAAGATAAGATTAACGACCCTTTGACCAACTAACCAAAAGGAGAGAGGAGACAGGAGACAGGAGAGAGAGAGAGAGAGAGAGAGAGAGACCAAAAGCAGAAACAAGTGAATGGGGAAACCTTATAACAGACACAAAGGAAATATAGACTACCATAAGAGAATACTTTAAAAACCTGTACTCTGGGAGGAGGGAAGAAGGCTACTGGAGAAAGAAAGAAGCTGCCATTAAAGGAGATGAACCATGAGCACGTGGCCACGCAAAACAGAAAGTATTTGGGGTACGCCACTGGAGAAGTAGCCAGTCCAACAGTTAGAAAAGGAGATTAGGGGTTACCCCACCCCCAGAGTTATCAAAGTCAAGTAAAATAACTATAGTCTGAGTCTCATTCACTTATAAGCTAAATCAATATAAGTTTAGATTGGTTCAACTACAATTAAGTTGTAGGTGGCCAGCCATAAGTCCTACTTTAATCAGTTTTATGGTCTTTGTTCTTTCATTGTGAGGCACACAGACAGAGAAAAAATATGTAATTGGATTTTTCCACCAAAAACAAACCTGTACTCTGATATACTAGAATATACTGGAAAACCTAAAAGAAATGGATGGATTTCTAGATTCACACACATCATCAAAATTAAACAAGGAAGAAGTCAACAATCTAAACAGACTCATAAAAATGAGGAGACGAAAGAATTGAAAAGCCTTCCTACTCAAAAGTCCATGGACAGAAGGATGGACAGCATAATTCTACCAGACTTCCAAAGATCTATAGACAATCCTTCTTAACATATTTTTTCAAACAATAAGGAGCACTTCTAACTTCCCTCTATGAATCTAGTATTGCTCTAATACCAAAATAAGGTAAAGACACAATAACAACAGAACCAGAAACCAATATCCCTGATAGAAAGATTTTGAATTTCTCAATAAGATACTTTCAAACATAATAGAGACATACATCAATAAAGTCCCACCAATATGGCTGCCCACAGCATACCTAACTGAACAAGAAAAGCTCCATGACATTTCAACCCCACACAAAAATCAACAAGTAACTAAGGTGTAGAGAGCTGCCTCAAACTTGGCGCTGGTTTCTGCCTTCCACCCTCCCAACGGTGAGAGCTCCTTGCAGTAAACAAGTCCTTATTTGGCTATGTCTGCCTAGCCCCCTAGCTTCCGCATAGTGACAGCCTATCTACATGACCCACATGACTTGCTAGGACTGGCCAGTGTTAGCTATTTAAGTGTGGTGCAGGGCGTTCCCCGAGGAGAGAGAGTCAGAAGAGATAGAGGTCAGAAGATTGTATCAAGGTTCCTGAGTAAAACTGCTTGAAGAAGATCTCCTGTGGTTGTGTCTTCCTTGCTGGTCGAGGTTGGGCGTGGCACTGAGGAAGACTTACAGTGTGAGAAATAGCCTTCCCCAGGGAAGAGCAAACCAATTCATTAACCAAGACCAAAATGTCAGCCATGAAAACACACATACAAGTAATATCATACAGGCTGAGAAGGTTATAATTGGGAATATATGTGTGTACATATGCATACATGCATGCAATAAAGATGGTGAGAAAGAGGTGACGAATTTGAAAGAAAGCAGGGAGAAATATATGGAACAGTTTGGGGGAGGAAAGAAACATGAGAAATCTTGTAATTATAGTATAACCTCAATTTGTTTAATTAACAATTAAAAGATTATCCACCACGACCAAGTTGCCTTTACCTATTAAATGAAGAGATAAATCAACATATGCAAGTCAACAAATGTAACAAACAACGCCAGTTGTTTTAAAGTAAAAAATTCATGGTTACTTTAATAGATGGAGAAAAAACCTTTGATAAAACACAATGGGCCTTTATGATAAAAGACCTACAGAATATAGAAAATGGAAGAGCATGTCGCTATAGGACGAAATTTTATATGATAAACCCACAGAAAACATCTTCCTAAATGAAGAAGAACATAAAGCAAACACATGGAAGTCAGGAATGAGACAGGAATGTCCAATATCTCTACCCCTTCTCCGTATTGCGCTTGAAGCACTAGCTGGAACAATAACTCAAGAAAAGAAAATTAAAGGGATTACAAATAGACAGCTATTCGTGCAGATGACACAAAATTAGACATTTGAGATCCCAGAAATTCTGTTATAAAACTTCTAGAAACAATGAGCAAATCCAACAATGCGGCAAGATACAGAATCAAATTGCCCAAATAAATAGCTTTTTTCTATACACCAACAACAAACACAGAGAAAACAACTATGGACATATTTCCATTGACAATACCCTCAAAAAATATTTTAGGAATAAGCCTAACCAAGGAACTGAAGGACCTCTACAATAGAAACTTTAAACCTCCAGTGAAAGAGATAAAAACACCAGAAAATGAAAAGACATTCAGTGCTCATAGAGTGGTAGAATTAAAATTAGGAAGATGACCATTCTATCAAAAACTATCACTGCAACCTCAAACAAACCCCAATCTCATTCTTCATATGATAGATAGATAGATAGATAGATAGATAGATAGATAGATAGATAGAATAAAGTTCATGTGAGACAACCTGATATGGATGTCTCTGAGAGGCTCTGCCAGAGTCCTACTGATACAGATGAGGATGACTCCAGCTAACCATCAGACTGAGCATGGGGACCCCAATAGAGGAGTTAGAGAAAGGAGTGAAGGAGGTGAAGGGGTTTGCAACCTCATAGGAAGAACAACAATATCAACCAACCAGAACCCACAGAGCTCCCAGGGACTAAACCACCAACCAAAGACACATGGAAGGACCCATGGCTTCAGCCGCATATGTAGCAGAGGATGGCATTGGCTGGCATCAATAGGAGGAGAAGCCCTTGGTCCTGTGAAGGCTCGTTTTCCCAGTGTAGGGGAATGCCAGGGTGTTGACATGGGAGTGGGTGGATGGGAGTGAGAGAATCGTCATAGAAGAAGGAGGAGGGGAGATGGGAGGGGGGAAGGTGATAACATTTGAAATGTAAATACATTAAATATCCAATAAAAAATAACATTTGGGGCGCGCACTCGGCCAGCCAAGCGATATTAAAATGTCTGATGATGCTCATGACGCCATAGACAATGGAGGAGGAGAAGATGCTGCTGAGATGCCCAACTCCCCTGCTGAAGATGCAGAAGTGCAGTGTGGTCCAGCTATGACTTCAAATGAGCCAGCACCAGCTGACCACACAGGAGAGCAATCTGAGGTCTCAGCAGCTGCGTGTGCAGAGGTCACCCCTACAGGGCTTCTAGACCAGTCCAAGGCTAGTGATGCTGATGAGACGCCCCTCAATGGAGAAGTAACTGAAGACACCCTGGTTGAGTGCATTGATTCTGTCAGCCTTGAGGGAGACACCGGATCTGAAATACCTCTGAAAGAACAGAACGATGTGGCCATGGACTCCTCACCACCAGCAGGAAGATGGGCAGGCTGGGGGTCCTGGGGGAAGTCTCTGCTCTCATCTGCATCAGCCACAGTAGGTCACGGATTAACAGCAGTCAAAGAAAAGGCAGGGGCAACCCTGCGAATCCACAGTGTCAATTCTGGATCTCCAGAAGGGGCCCTAACTGATGCCGAAAACAGAATCTCGCAAAATGTGACTCCAGATCAGGACCCTGCTGGAGGCCCCCATACTCCTCCTCCACCAGGGACGGCAGGGTCGAGGGGTGTGCTGTCAGCCCTCACCAACGCAGTTCAAAACACAGGCAAAAGCATCTTAACCGGAGGACTGGATGCTTTAGAATTCATTGGCAAGAATTCATCTGCCATGAACGTCCTGGCAGAAAGCGACCCAGGGTTTAAGCGGACCAAGACACTGATGGAGAGAATGGTTTCCTTGTCCCAGATGTTGAGAGAGGCCAAGGAGAAGGAGAAGCAGCGGCTGGCACAGCAGCTCACGGCGGAGAGGACTGCACACTATGGGATGCTGTTTAATGAATATCAAGGTTTGTCACACCTGGAGATTCTGTCCAATGAGAGCGAGAGCAAGGTTCAGTCATTTTTAGCATCACTGGATGGAGAGAAGCTAGAACTCTTGAAAAATGACCTAATTTCTATCAAAGACATCTTTGTAGCCAAAGAATCAGAGAATGAGGAAAATCCAGAGGAACAAGGCCTAGAAGAAAGCGGGGAAGAATTTGCTAGGATGCTTACAGAGCTCCTGTTTGAATTACATGTCGCCGCCACACCTGACAAACTCAATAAGGCCATGAAGAAAGCTCATGACTGGGTGGAAGAGGATCAAAGCGTGGTGTCAATAGATGTGGCCAAAGGGTCCGAGGAGGAAGAGAAGAAAGAAGGAAAGGAAGAGAAAGCTGAGGAACCTGAAGAAGACAAGGCAGGGGGCAAAGGAGCTAAGACTGTAGAGGTGGTGTACATGTTATCCATTGAAAGTCTGGCTGAGGTCACTGCACGTTGCATCGAGCAACTGCATAAAGTTGCAGAGTTAATTCTCCATGGACAAGAAGAGGAAAAACCAGCTCAAGACCAAGCAAAAGTTCTGATAAGATTAACCACGGCAATGTGCAATGAAGTAGCCGCCCTATCGAAGAAATTTACAAATGTTTTAACCACTGTTGGGAGCAACAAGAAGGCTGAAGTCCTTAACCCCATGATCAATAGCGTGCTTTTAGAGGGCTGCAATAGCACCACATATGTCCAGGACGCCCTCCAGCTGCTGCTCCCGGTACTGCAGGTCTCCCACATCCACACCAGCTGTTCAAAAGCTACAGCCCAGCCAGATTCCAGCTAGTTCAGTGGCGGGCTACATCTCTTCACTACATACCATTTAAAGGCAACGGACTTCTACGTCACTAGCCAGACCGCCCATCTGAGGATACTACAAGCAACTTTTGCACAGTTTTGAAAATACAGAGAGTTAGCATTTCTCTTAACATATACTGTTTTATCAATAATTGTTTTCTTTAAGTTAACTTAAACATGTACTTGTTATATTGAAGTTTTCCTTTAATTTGCAGTTCATTCACAAATATATCTGTTTTCCTGGTCAACCAGACGATATTTAGAAATCCATAGGGAGACCCTAGATTTTTGTTCGGCTTTGAAATGTCTGCCTTTCTGTGCCCTATTTTTTTCTAAAACGTGGATTTAAGTAAGTTCTTCTACTGAACTTCATTTTGTTGCATAAATGTTGTAAACAAAAATAACACTACTTATTTGGTTTAAAAAGGGACATAAATATCTTTTTTTAGTCATTCATTTTGTGACAAGAATTATTGAACACCTACTATGTGTTTACCATAAAGGAATATAATACCACTCCAAAAGAGATGTGTTCTTCAAGATGGCTTATAATAACCATTAGCATACTCTAAGATACTTCGTAAGATGGTCTCCAAACCTTAAAGTGCTTGAAGAACCAAGTAAATGGGTAGTTGTTTGAAATGTGTAACCCTTCAATGAATTATAATTTTCAACCTCTTTGAACTTTTTTTTTAAAGACCAGATCACCTTTGGGGTAAAAATATGTTTGAAAAGGGGGTATAAAGGAGTGAGGGGATCTCACTATGTAGCCTTGGCCTGCCTGGAACACTCGAAGATCTGCCTGCCTCGGCCTCCCAAGTACTAGGATCAAAGGTGTGCACAACTACACCTGCCTGGCCTGAAGACATTTTAGTTTAGGGTATATTACAAAGCTGAGGAGCATGTCAATAGAAAACTAAAAGCATTTTAGCCAAGTAGAAATCCCTGCATTTCAAAAATGCCCACTAACCCGATCGGTCACATGCACAGTACTGGCAAAAGGTGGAAAGTTATAAGTTGGCCAAGTGGGGTATTGATCCAGGGAGATGTTTTGAAGGCCTTGCAGGCAGCAGTGGTACTGATGCTGGGCTCTCCTGAGACACAGCATCCTAACAGGCTGAGAGTCTCTGGCAGGCTTCTGTCTGAGACCGTCAATGACGGTTCCTACCAGCGTGTCCAAAATAGTCCCACCCAGAGGCTCATCCCAGGGCAAATGATGCCTGTAGTCTGGAAAGGGAGAACATCCTCCTTTGTGTTTGCTTTGTCTCTGTGGTAGAAGCAACTGCCTCTGTCCCCTGTGGGCCACGTAGACATTTGAATTCTCTCAGTAGCATTTCTGTGTGTCTGTGTTTTGTTTTTCAGCTGTGTGTCTCTTGAAATGACCAAATAAAAACCCAAGGACAATTTATTTGCAACCTAGAAAAATAAAATTCTCTTAAAAAACAAAAAAAAACATTTGATATTGAAAACTATGAATTTGATATATTCAAAATAAACTACAGAATTATAAAAAAATAAAGTTCATATGAAAACACAAAAACCCCAGATAACAAAACCAATCCTGAGTGGGGAAAGAAAACATGATGCAAAGATTACCATTCCAGATCCCAAGATATCTTATGGAGCCACAGTAATAAAAGTAATACACTACTGATAGTATTGGCATAAAATAGACATTTAAACTAATGGAAAAATATCCCAACCATAAATATATGTAACTTTAACCATTTAATACTTGATGAAGATTAGAATATCCCTGGGGAAAAGAAAGTATCTTCAAAGAAAAATGGTGATGGGAAAACCCATGTCCACCTGCAGGAGAATGAAATTGGACCTGCTTCTATCACCTGGCATAAAAACGAACTCCAAGTGGATCAAAAACCTCAATCCGAAACCTGAAAGTGCTAGAAGAAAACTCGAGCAATACTGTACGTGCTACTGGGTTGAAAAAGGACTTTCCAAATAGGACCCCATTTGCCAGAGAATTAAGTCCAACAATTGGCAAATGGGACTTCATAAAACCTAAGAAGCATCTTATAGTTAAAGGAATGGTCGATTGGGTGAAGAAGATGCCCCCCAGAATGGAGCAGAATCTTTGCCACTTATACATCTAATGCAGTATTAATATCCAAAATATAAAGGAGCTCAAAGGAGAGAGAGAGTAAAGAAAATGACACATTCAAAAAATAATGGGCCTGGAACCCGAACAGAGAATTCTCAAAAGATGAAAAAAAAAAAAAAAAAAGACTCAAAAAATGTCAAAAAAAAAATCCATCATTCTTAGCAACTGGGGAAATGCAAATCAAAACTACTCTGAGATTTTATCTTACTCAATAAAAGTGACAAAGACCAACAAAACATCTGACAAGTGCCAGATGGACGTGGGAAAAGGGAGCCCTCATTCACTGTTGGTGGGACTGCAGAGTTCAGCCACTCTGGGCATATGCCCAAAGGATTCCACATCCTACACTACAGAAGCATGATCATTCACGTTCCCTGCTGCTAGGAATCGGAAACAACCCAGATTTCTTTCACCCAGTGCATGGATAATGAAAATGTGGTATGGTATACTATTCAGTTGTAAAGCTTTGCAAGTTAATGATTGAACCAGGACAGATCCAGTGAGGTAGCTCAGATGAAGACAGACAGATGTTACCTCTTCTCTCTTAATGGAAGACCATAGCTCCAAATCTCCAGATGCCAGTAGAGGAGTAACTGCAAAAATAAAGTAAAAAGAGACCATTGTTAGGGTGGAGGTTGAAGAGGGATAGTGAGAGGAATAGTCAGGTACCAGTGATCTGATGGGGCAAATGTGGAAAACTGGGATGTTTAATTGAGGAGGTATAAGAGATGTAAGTAGAGGAGAAAGAAGGATAAAATGACAGTGAGGATATCTGAAAAGCCATAAGGAATCATGCTATTAGCCATCTGTCTTAGCACACCTATAATATACATAACTGTGTATACATAAAATATATAGTTTAAATAAAAATTTCTAACCTGGATTTGACAATGTCCCCTCCAAGAGTTAAAAACTATCTAACAAAAAACCCAATAGCAAGCAGGAGAGTCCTCTTTTGAGGTTTTGGTCAGGGTTTTTCAAGAGATTCCCAGAACATTACAGTCTCTTGTTATTATCCTTGATTTCTATCCCGCCCCCAGAGATGGAAGCTAATTTCCTGTTGATAAAGACACCATGACCGTCAGAAACAAGTGCATTAGAAGGTGCCAGGAAATCTTCCAAAGGGAGAAAGCAACCAGCACTTCTACCCAGCTGTGATGCCTATGAACCAAACATTGACCAACATGGCACCCCTAAGGGTGCAGTAGTTATACTCTCTTATTGGGCTTCAGGCCTGTGCAACCAGAGAAGAACCATACACCATATTGGAAACGTAGCCAACTAACCAGGTTTAGCAAAGTCATATATCTTGGAGGAGAACCTACAACTGTTACTTTACTAAACCAGCAGTATATATTTAGTATTTATACCTCATCAAGGAAATTTCCATTTGCAACAGAAGACGACCATTACAGAAAAGAACAACTAATCAAAATACATAACTGTTGTGTTTTATAAAGAAGCCAGGAGTATGTTTTGTAGAGCACTGTATGGTGTGTTGGAAGGGGATACCTCAGCAGGCTCATGCTGAGGCATCCCTCCCCCAGGTACCAGCCTAGTATAGAATAGGGTTTATTGGGGGCCATTGGGAGGGGGAATGAGAATGGAGTAGAGGTAGAGAAAGAGAGGAGACAGAGGAGAGAGGGAGGAGAAGGGGGGAGAGGCCTGCCAGAGCACTTGGAGAGAGAGGGGAAGAGAGAAGAGGAGAGTAGGGAAGGGAATCAGAAAATCAGAAGAAGGAGCAGGGAGTGAGGAGGAGTCAAATAGTCCCTTTTGTACCAAGCCAGGACTATGTGGCTGTTGTTAGGTAACTGTTGGGCAGAGTATAAAAGGAATGCCAACAACAGTGGAGCTCATTCCCAAGCTAATTGTTAATTGTAGAAATCTTACCAATGTGACTATCTAAACACAGCTGAATAGGAACAGCTGTAGACATGCTAATGTGAGTGAGGAAAACTCAGCAGGTATCACACAACACATACAGAGAGAGAGAGAGAGAGAGAGAGAGAGAGAGAGAGAGAGAGAGAGACGACAAGCAACTAAGGAATGCTGAGAGTGAGAGAAATAGACTTCTGGGCAGAGCATACCAGTTGGTTATCGAATACCAAATGGTCAGACCTGAAAACATACATAAACAAGTGCCATTATAGAGACTGAGAAAGTTGTGTTTGTGTATTGAGAAATATATATGTTTAAAATGACAATTCGTGAAAACGAAGAGGCCAGGAATTTGAAAGAGAGCAAGGAAGAGTATATGAGAGGTTTTGGAGGGAAAGAAAGGAAGGAGGAAATTATATAATTATACACTTTCTCCAACAAGGCCACAACTCCTTATAGTGAAACTCCTCATGAACCAAGCATTCAACACAATTCTACTATGGCGGCCATTCCTATTCAAACCACCGCAGAAGGTACCCTACCTCCATCATCCTAGATTAGGCTTTCCTCAACCCCCTGCCCCGTTAGTGCACTGTCAGTGTCTCCTGGCATATTTAGCCACAACTCCATGAGTTTGACAAGAATAACCATGCTTCTATTTCTACTGAAACTTATAAATGTAGATGAATGACTGAAGGAATGAATGAGACAATGGGAGAATCTTTGGCACTGAAATGATATGACGTCAAACTTCATAAAATAAAAACCTTTAAAAATGGAAGTAGAAATGACAGTTATTCGATCATGAGATATTTTAACACACCACTATCAATCTATGACAGGCCAATTCAATAAAGAAAAAAGGAGGGCATAGAAGAATTGAACCATATAACAAAATTACATTAATATATATGAACTCTGTAACCCAGCATTGGAAAATGCTTCTATAAATCAAATGTTCACAAACACAGATCATGACTGGACTACAAAGAAAACTTCAGCATACAGCTCAAAACACAATTTACAGAGTGAGTTCCTGAAAGAAACCCCACAAGCAAAGAGGAGAAGCAAAAGGGGCGAAACTTTGAAAGCAGCCAGGCCATTTTTGGAATTAAATTGTATTGTCTCCAACATAATTTAAAATGCTATGTCACAAGAACAAGTCAATGCAATGGCAGAAAAAATAACAGAAGCAAGCAGACATGCATACGAATGAACACAAATTTTCTAGTTAATATGAAATTCTCAAGGAATTCATAAAATTTCAGGCTACATAAATTAAAACAAAATTAGAACACAAACAATAACTTAATAAAAATGCTTTTCAGATGTGCGAAAGAAAATGTTCATCCTTAAAAGCAAAGCACTTGCAGAGACCTGTGAAAAAGATCTTAACAGTATAATTTTATTAGATTTGCTCATTTTAGTGGGGTTGGGGGATGGTCATGTAAGCCATGACACATATATGAACATCACAGGGTAACTGCAGGAATTGGTTCTCTCCACCATGTCGGCACTAGGTAATGAACACAGATTTGGCAGCAAGTACCTTTACCCAGTAAACTATATTTCTGGCTCCTGATATTCCAACTTTAAAGATAAAGAATGACAAGCTAGAAGGAGGTTATTAAATATTTAAATTGTTAACCTCACTAAGAAAATTTTCAGTGTAAAAAGGAATACAATTTTATCTACTACAAGTTCTTGGTTTTCAGACCAAAGGCACAAAGTGCTGATATACTACAGGATAGATGAATGTGGGCACATGATGTGTCATAGTTAAGGCTTTATTGCTGTGAAGAGATACAATGACCAAGGCAACTCTTATACAGATAAACATTTAACTGGGGCTGGCTTACAGATTCAGAGGTTCAGTCCATTATCATCAGGGTGGGAAGCATGACAGCTGCTAGGTAGACATGGTGCTGGAGGACCCAAGAGTTCTACGTCTTGATATACAGACAAGCAGAAGGGGACTGGGTTCCACGCTGGGCATAGTTTGAACATAGGAGACCTCAAAGCTCGCCCCCACAGAGACACACTTCCTCCAACAAGGCCACACCCACTCCAACAAGGCCACACCCACTCCAACAAGGCCACACCCACTCCAACAAGGCCACACCTTCTAATAGTGTCACTCTCCATGGGCCAAGCATGCAAGCACATGACTCTGTGGGGGACCATCCTTATTCAAACCACCACATTATGCTAGGTAAAAACAACAAAATACATATATGGCCCCATCTATGTGTAACCTATAGAATAGGCACATGTGTAACTTAGCAATAATAGGAAGTAGGAAGCAAGTGCATAGGGAAGTGATCTAAGGTTTCTTTGGGATGGCAATAAAAGCTTTCTTGGACTGGGTAGTGGCAATAGTTGTGCAAACTTGTGAATATGCTAAAAAAAACACAAAATCAAATAAGGCGAATTTTTCCAAATGTGTATTTTACATATATACATATATTTATGTAAATATATACATATGTGTGTACATATGTAATATATTGGTGTATATAGTAATTAAGACATATTTTGTGTGTGTATATATATCTTAATTAATATTTATATACCCAAGAATATATACCTTAGTTTTATTGTTGACTTGTATTTACTCCTTTGTTTCTACAATGCTTGTTCTCAGAGCTAATGAGGTTACAGTGAAATTCCTACTCTAGCAGTCTAAAGCAAAGCTAATTAGACACATATCGAAAACAATTTAGAGTGGTTGAAGAGGTAGCTCAAAGCACTTGCTCCTTCTGAGAACTGTGTACCCAGCACCCTCCTCTAGCAGATCATCACTACCTATAAATCCAGCTCCAGGGAATCTGATGCCCCCTGCTGGAGTCCTCAGAGATGCACGTGCATGGCAGGAAGCATGGCAACAGGCAGGCAGACATGGTGCTGGAGGAGCCAAGAGATCTACAGCTTGATCCAAAGGCAATCAGGAGAGACTGGCTTCTGCAGGTATCCGGGAGGAGAGTCCCTTCCACACACTGGACAGAGCTTGAGCATAGGACCTCAAAGCCCACCCCCACAGTGACACACTTCCTCCAACAAGGACACATCTCCTAAATGCCACCTTCCATGGGCCAAACATTTTTAAATCACTATGCGACCTAATGAAATATTCTGAAGCCACTGAATATATATTTCTAAAAATCTTAAGAGTCTGTAACTAATATTATGACTGGTTGCTATGTAGCAAATTACCCACAGCATGCAATGTCTTAAGGCGACCATGGTTCACCTCCCATATTTCTGCAAGTCCCCTGTGATTATCTAGAGCTTCTTGTGCTTTTTGTCAAAGATTTTGGAACAAATGAAATGTTCCAACTACCTCTCATATAAAATTATATGCATTTTTATATTTCTATGAATAAGAAAAAGCTATGGTTCTCCCTCAAAAACTATTAGGATTTGTTTCAGAAACCCTACCCATGCCAAAATGTGTTAATGCTTGATTCTCTTTCAGAATGAAATCACATGTACATGTCATATATGCACACTTTCACACGCCTTTGACCATCTCTATATTACATTTATTATATTTATTATATCATTGTACCATAGCTGTACCTGTTCAATGCAGACTTGATTTTTTCCAATATTCTAAATCCATCATTAGTTGAACCAACAAATATGAGGAAAGGCATGCTTTCGATTTCTTTTTTAAAGCTTTATGATTCTTTCAATTATGGAAACACAGAGAGAGAGAGAGAGAGAGAGAGAGAGAGAGAGAGAGAGAGAGAGAGAGAGAGAAACAGACAGAGAAACAGACAGAGACAGAAAGACAGAGATCCATGTTATGTGACTATATTACTTTTACACTGGAATATAAACATTTTAAAGATATTCTGTCCCTACATCAAATCACGTGCAGTAACTTCCCATGACCAACTATAAAGCGCTACATAAAATTAACTGTGAGTGGGGCACAGTGGCACACACCTTTAATCCCAACCCCCGTGAAATGGAGGCGGGTGAATCTCTCAGTTCAAGGACACTTCAAACTACAGAGCGAGTTCCATACATCCAGGACTACACAGAGAAGCCCTGTCTTGAAAAGCCAAATAGAAATTAACTCAGAACCAGAGGAAAAGCATGATGAAATTAAGAAATAAATTGGCAAAGAGAAAGACTAGGCAAGCCTGCATTATCCTTTTCTTGGCTTCACATAATAGTAAGATATTTCAACCATCAAATATTTCATAGCAGTCATAGCCATATTGGAAAAAAGCTTAACTATTTTTGCTATGTCATTATAATGTTATTACATATTGAATGTTTCTGCTTCCAAAGAGAAACCAATAAAGCAACAGCCGGATAAGGCACTGATTGTGAGTATAGCAAAATATCATTAAGAATCATTTTATGACCAATTTCCCTTATGAATATCGACGCAAAAATACTCAATAAAATTCTGGCAAACCGAATTCAAGAGCACATCAAAACAATCATCCACCATGATCAAGTAGGCTTCATCCCAGGCATGCAGGGATGGTTTAATATACGGAAAACCATCAACGTGATCCATCATATAAACAAACTGAAAGAACAGAACCACATGATCATTTCATTAGATGCTGAGAAAGCATTTGACAAAATTCAACACCCCTTCATGATAAAAGTCCTGGAAAGAATAGGAATTCAAGGCCCATACCTAAACATAGTAAAAGCCATATACAGCAAACCAGTTGCTAACATTAAACTAAATGGAGAGAAACTTGAAGCAATCCCACTAAAATCAGGGACTAGACAAGGCTGCCCACTCTCTCCCTACTTATTCAATATAGTTCTTGAAGTTCTAGCCAGAGCAATCAGACAACAAAAGGAGATCAAGGGGATACAGATCGGAAAAGAAGAAGTCAAAATATCACTATTTGCAGACGACATGATAGTATATTTAAGTGATCCCAAAAGTTCCACCAGAGAACTACTAAAGCTGATAAACAACTTCAGCAAAGTGGCTGGGTATAAAATTAACTCAAATAAATCAGTTGCCTTCCTCTATACAAAAGAGAAACAAGCCGAGAAAGAAATTAGGGAAACGACACCCTTCATAATAGACCCAAATAATATAAAGTACCTCGGTGTGACTTTAACCAAGCAAGTAAAAGATCTGTACAATAAGAACTTCAAGACACTGAGGAAAGAAATTGAAGAAGACCTCAGAAGATGGAAAGATCTCCCATGCTCATGGATTGGCAGGATTAATATAGTAAAAATGGCCATTTTACCAAAAGCAATCTACAGATTCAATGCAATCCCCATCAAAATACCAATCCAATTCTTCAAAGAGTTAGACAGAACAATTTGCAAATTCATCTGGAATAACAAAAAACCCAGGATAGCTAAAGCTATCCTCAACAATAAAAGGACTTCAGGGGGAATCACTATCCCTGAACTCAAGCAGTATTACAGAGCAATAGTGATAAAAACTGCATGGTATTGGTACAGAGACAGACAGATAGACCAATGGAATAGAATTGAAGACCCAGAAATGAACCCACACACCTATGGTCACTTGATTTTTGACAAAGGAGCCAAAACCATCCAATGGAAAGAAGATAGCATTTTCAGCAAATGGTGCTGGTTCAACTGGAGGGCAACATGTAGAAGAATGCATGCAGATCGATCCATGCTTATCACCCTGTACAAAGCTTAAGTCCAAGTGGATCAAGGACCTCCACATCAAACCAGACACAATCAAACTAATAGAAGAAAAACTAGGGAAGCATCTGGAACACATGGGCACTGGAAAAATTTTCCTGAACAAAACACCAATGGCTTATGCTCTAAGATCAAGAATCGACAAATGGGATCTCATAAAACTGCAAAGCTTCTGTAAGGCAAAGGACACTGTGGTTAGGACAAAACGGCAACCAACAGATTGGGAAAAGATCTTTACCAATCCTACAACAGATAGAGGCCTTATATCCAAAATATACAAAGAACTCAAGAAGTTAGACCACAGGGAAACAAATAACCCTATTAAAAAATGGGGTTCAGAGCTAAACAAAGAATTCACAGCTGAGGAATGCCGAATGGCTGAGAAACACCTAAAGAAATGTTCAACATCTTTAGTCATAAGGGAAATGCAAATCAAAACAACCCTGAGATTTCACCTCACACCAGTGAGAATGGCTAAGATCAAAACCTCAGGTGACAGCAGATGCTGGCGAGGATGTGGAGAAAGAGGAACACTCCTCCATTGTTGGTGGGATTGCAGACTGGTAAAACCATTCTGGAAATCAGTCTGGAGGTTCCTCAGAAAATTGGACATTGAACTGCCTGAGGATCCAGCTATACCTTTCTTGGGCATATACCCAAAAGATGCCTCAACATATAAAAGAGACACGTGCTCCACTATGTTCATCGCAGCCTTATTTATAATAGCCAGAAGCTGGAAAGAACCCAGATGCCCTTCTACAGAGGAATGGATACTGAAAATGTGGTACATCTACACAATGGAATATTACTCAGCTATCAAAAACAACGAGTTTATGAAATTCGTAGGCAAATGGTTGGAACTGGAAAATATCATCCTGAGTGAGCTAACCCAATCACAGAAAGACATACATGGTATGCACTCATTGATAAGTGGCTATTAGCCCAAATGCTTGAATTACCCTAGATCCCTAGAACAAAGGAAACTCAAGACGGATGATCAAAATGTGAATGCTTCACTCCTTCTTTAAATGAGGAAAAAGAATACCCTTGGCAGGGAAGGGAGAGGCAAAGATTAAAACAGAGACTGAAGGAACACCCATTCAGAGCCTGCCCCACATGTGGCCCATACATATACAGCCACCCAATTAGACAAGATGGATGAAGCAAAGAAGTGCAGACCGACAGGAGCCGGATGTAGATCGCTCCTGAGAGACACAGCCAGAATACAGCAAATACAGAGGCGAATGCCAGCAGCAAACCACTGAACTGAGAATAGGACCCCCGTTGAAGGAATCAGAGAAAGAACTGGAAGAGCTTGAAGGTGCTCGAGACCCCAAAAGTACAACAATGTCAAGCAACCAGAGCTTCCAGGGACTAAGCCACTACCTAAAGACTATACATGGACTGACCCTGGACTCTGACCCCATAGGTAGCAATGAATATCCTAGTAAGAGCACCAGTGGAAGGGGAAGCCCTGGGTCCTGCTAAGACTGAACCCCCAGTGAACTAGACTATGGGGGGAGGGCGGCAATGGGGGGAGGGTTGGGAGGGGAACACCCATAAGGAAGGGGAGGAGGTAGGGGGATGTTTGTCCGGAAACCGGGAAAGGGAATAACAGTTGAAATGTATATAAGAAATACTCAAGTTAATAAAAAAAAAAAGAATCATTTTATTCATTTTTTTAAAGACCAGTTGTGCTTGGTTCTACCCTAAGTCTCTGAGCTATCCATTCTCCAGCTTGTGGTCATCCAAACAATGTTGGGTATGGGATCCCTCTCGTGGAGTAGTGTTGCCTATGCCCAGGACTACTCACTGCCTAACCCTACAATGACCTTGGTGGTTGGAGGTGAGGTGGCGAAAAGTCAGCGACACAGACTCCAGGTGAGAAACACTGCAGCAAGATAGCTCATCTGAACACTGCTGCAAGCTCCTTTAATACCCTCCACCTGAGCAATGCTGGTCTCAAGAAAGCATCTCTTCTAAACAGCAGTTCCCAATTGGCTGGCATTGTCTGCACCAGCAATCCTTGATTTCTCAGGCAGTCCTCAATTAGGTCCTCCTACAGGAGATGCCTTTGCAGCTGCACAGCTCCCAGCATTTATGTAGAGGTGGCCACCGCTGTTCCTCCTACAGAGTAGATCTCAAGTTAAATGAGATATTGGTTGGTTACTCCAATGAGTTCTGCACCATCATTGCCTTAATGTATTTTGTAGGCAGGACAGATTGTAGGTTAAAAGTTTTGTGACTGGGATGGTATCCAAGTCTCACTTTCAATAGCCTACATGGTACCTTCCTGCACCAAAGATACTAGAACATGGGGGTAAAGGCTCTGTGCAGGCACCAGCTCTACCTCTCTATGTTCAATGAGCTGTATAGATGTTGTGGAAAGAAACCCTCTGTGCTAGCATCAGCCTAGGTTGTTTGGGGATCTCCAAGGAATCCCCTCAGCCAACAACTCAGTGGAATGCAACCCAGAACCCCCACTGAGAGCCTTGCTTGGCTACAAGTGATTGCAAGTTCAGACTCCATAACCTCCATTACTGGAAGTCCTCAATAAGATCACCCTCATAAATACCAGAAAGTTTCCACTGCACTCCATTTCCACACTCTCCAGAAAATGTACCCCAATTCCAGCAGTCTCTCCCTGCCCTCTCTCCCTCTATCCTACCCACCCCTACCTGATCCCTACTGCTCCCATTCCCACCCACCCCCAGTCCATTCACAAGATCTATTTCCCCTTCCCTGAAAAAGCCATGTATCCCCCAGAGCCCTCCTCTTTACCTATCCTCTATGTGTCTACATAGTATATAGTTTGGTTATTATTTACTTAATGGCTAATATACACTAATGTTGCTGTGATCTATCTTATGCATTCTGTAAGGTTGTCTTTGTATTATTCAAATGTAGATTTCTGTACAGCAGAGAACTGAATGCTATCTGGAATTTGATATTGTTATTTTTTTATGACATATCACCTGTCTTGGTGTTTTGTAAACATTCTTTTCCATCACCTTCTGATTGGTTTAATAAAGAGCTGATGGCCTATACTGAGGCAGGAGAGGAAAGGCAGGACATCCAGGCAGAGATTAAAAATTCAGGGAAAGAATTAGGTACAGGGAATTAGCCAGACAGACACAAAGGAAGCAGGACTCACAGTAACTGAGTTGGAGGTAACAGGCCCCATGGTAAACATGGACCAGTATAGATGGAATTATTTATAAGTTAGCTGGGAACAAGCCTAAGCTATATGGCCTAAGCTTTAATAAATAATAATAAGTCTCTATGTCATTATTTAGGAGCTGGCGGGTCAGAGACAGTCTAATGATACAGTTACAAGTAAATACATCTATATTGTCTTTCTATGTCTGAATTTTCTCACTCAGGATGATATTTCCTAGTTCCTTTCATTTACCTGCAAATTTCATAATTTCATTTTCTTAACAGCTGAGAAACGTGCCATCGTGTAAAAATGTACTACATGTTCTTTATCCATTCCTCTGTTGTGGGACACCTATGTAGTTTTCATATTCTGGCTATTAGGAATAAAGCTGCAATGAATATAGTTGAGCAAGTGTCCTCGTAGTAGGACGGGGTGTCCTTTGGGTATATGCCCAAGAGTGATATAGCTGGGACTTGAGGTAGATCAATCCCTAATTTTCTGAGGAAGTACCATATTGATTTACACAGTGGCTGTACACAAGTGATTTACACAAGTTTGTGCTCCCACAAGCAACAGAGGAGTGTAGCCCTTGATCCACATCCTCAGCAGCACGAGCTGTAACTTGTATCTTTGATCTTAACTATTCTGACAGGTCTAAGATGGGATCTCAAAGTAGGTATGATTTGTATTTCCCTGATGGCTAAGGATGTTGAACATTTCTTTAAGTGTTTCTCAGCCATTTGAGATTCCTCTGTTGAGAATTCTCTGTTTGGAGCTGTACCCCAATTTTTTTTAATTGGAGAAGCTTCCTCCAGCAGCGGATGGGAGGGAGAGGATGCAGAGACCCAGAGTCAAACATTATGCCGAGAGTCACCTCTAGGTCCTTCCCAATGGAGCTCGAGGAATTGGTTTGACTGAAACAGGGAGGAAAGAGTATAGGAGTCAGAAGGGATGGAGTACACCAGGAGGACACCACGCACTGAATCAGCTAAGCAGGGTCCACTGGGCTCACAGGCGTCTATACCAGGAGCTCTGCACATATGTTGTGGCTATTAGCATGGTGTTTCTGTGGGTTTCCTAACTCGGCAGGCATGTCTGACTCCTATCCTACTCTTGGGACTCTCTTCTTGTTCTTGGGTTGCCTTGTCCAGCCTCGGTGTCGGGGCTTTTGCCTTCTCTTATTGTACTATGTTTTGTTGTGTTTGTGTGTTGTCTTTTGAGCCTGCTCTTTTCAGAAGGAAGACAGAGCAGAGAGTGAGTAGATCTGGAGGAGAAGAGAGGGAGAGGGGAAATTGGAGGAGCAGAGGGGAGGGGAAACTGTGGTCTGGATGTATTAGTTGAGAGAAGAATCTATTTTCAAGTAACAGGAGGAGGAGGCAAAACATTTGTGTCTTTGGTAAATCTCAGCCACGATGAAATAGACACAACAAAAGTCATGAGGCAGAGACTAAAACTCAAAACTTTTAAAGTATTCATGCTGTCAAAACCTAAAAGTAAAACAGACGTGCTCATAAATAATACAATGAAACTTTTATTTCTGCAATTTCATAAGGCAGGAAAAAAAGGAATTTTTTACAAAGCCACTACACTATTTCAACATGATATAACAAATTAATTTTTCATGATTCTGATAGTTATTTCAGATAATACAGAAACATAAAGGAGAAAATATATGCAATCTTTTTATACAAACCTTTCACCAGAAATTATTGTCAAGGACCCAGAGCTGCTAATAAAGGACTTTTCCAGTCACAGAGCCTAGCGTCACCTGTGACTCCTACTGTGATACAAAATATGGTATAAAGTCATATATTTCTAGAAGACTTGGAAATGGTATTGGTTTGTACTAAAAGCCATGTATTTGACCAAAGAAAATTCTCTCTCAGAAATGATCCCACCATACAACACAGTTTAAGAAGGAATCACGGGAAAGTACAGAGCGACTGACGTGAGCCACTTTCAGATGAGCACCTGTTGGCTCTCAGAATCTCCCAATTCTGACCTTCTGCTGATGCACACATACTCGTCCCTTTAACTCTAGGCATTCAGCAGCTCCTACCTCCATTCCGTAGATGGATTCTTAGCCATCTTTCTCGAAACATTCCCAGGTTGGGGGGCAGGGGCGAGGGCTCCAGCAGGTAGCAGTGCATGCCTCACAGAATATATTTTAGCATGTGAAATCATTTCATAGCCAGGAAAACAAGCCCTTCCTTTTGGACAAAAAGACCAATTAGGTTGCAGACACTGAGTGGAATCTCTGCAAGCATTGAACGACGTTTTGTTGTTTTCCTGTGAAAGTATTCCAGACTCGGTTGTGCTGGTTCCCTATCTATTACTTATTTCCAAGAGCTAAGAAGGATAGAGGCTCTGTGAGCTCTAATGAGACCTCAGGAGAGTATTCTGAAACGCCTCTAATCCTGCCTCATATTTTATCATTGCTCATATGCAGCCTTTTTACCATCATTAAGCTTCAAAGCTCTTTATAATAATTATTTTCATTGTCCGTGGATTCTGAGTTCACTATGGTAAAAGATTGTTTTGTTTGCTTGCTTGCTTGATTGCCTTGTGAATTTATCTTAAACTTCAAATTTGTTGTTACCGTTGTTGTTGTTGTTGTTGTTGTTGTTGTTGTTGTTCTATACTGAATTGTTGACTTATCCCTTTTAAGCCCAGTTTTTTGTTAACTTACTATAATAAGACAATGAAAGGAATTTAGGATGTGTTGGGTGATATTTTGCTTAATGGTTAGTTTAGTTCTGAAGCTGGAACTGAAAATTAAAACTTCATGATTTTTTTTTTCAAAGCTGGGAATTGAACCCAGGCCTTTTGCATGCCAGGCAAGTGCTCTACCACTAAAACTGTACCATCTTGTCAGTGACATATTTAAACAAACTCGTTGAAAAGTACCTCTAGGCTCCATGCAGAAGCAAGATTCAGGGTCCTAGTCTACACTTCTAAACTAGTCCCTAATCCACCATTTCCCAGGCACCCTGTGTTCTTAAACCCAGGCAAAACCTTTAAGTTAATCAGGACCTCGGGGTAGGACAATCTAAGAAGCAGCAGGTCTGTAGTGTGACAGGTTACCTGGAAGAGAAGCCAGCCTCGAACAAGGGTCTGCAAGAGGACCTAACGCTCAATGTTATCTTGCTAAATTTTCTGCCTTCCTGTTTCTTCTTAAAAAATGCGCACGTGATCTATCTTGCCCCAAATCTCAAATTTAGTGAGCCAAAACTATCTTCTAATAAGAATATCCCATTCTAAAGCCGAAGAGATAGTGTAACTCCTACTCTATCCAGATGTGAAGTCGGAGGTTATGTAAGGTTCTTCAGAGCGGGAGCTGCTGTTGCACCCGGGACGCTATCGTTTCCCACTACTGCCGCTACTAAATTAAGAACGTGCTCAAAACAAGTTCATCTTACTGTTACCGAAACTGAGGATGGAAAGCAATTGCCACTTCCTGTAATGATCGTACCGTCTGCCGCATGAGTTTTATTATGCAGCCTTTGTGTGGGTTTTCTCTCTTTTTTTATTTAAACACAAATCACTGTGTCTCCACGGAAGACATATTCCCTCCACTTCAGGCAGCAGTGGAGAAAGTCCCATTTAGAAGGCAGCTTTGGAAGATGTTCTTCCTTAACAAAAGGTAATTTTCATTTGCATATGGTTAATAGCACCCATACTTGTAAGTATATGCCACTCTCTAAAAGTTATGGGCTGCTATTGCATTCTTCTATCCACCCAAATCAGTTGACTAGTTCATTAATAGTAAGGTTTTTATTTTAATCACCCAACTCTGTTTTGAGATAGGAGCTCTACCAAAAATGAGAAGGCTTTCCCTCCCATCAGTCCATCCAAAAGGAGATGCATTTTATCCTTTCTGTTCGGGTGCTTTCCTATTAAGAAGGGATCATTGTACTTAATCCTACCACAACCCAGTGAGAGTTCTCATTATTTTCACACTAAAATATTTTACCGCTTATGCTTCACCAAATAAGAATACCAAGCATTCGTAATAAGATCACTATCTCGAAAGAAAACTGTCTGAGATATTAAACAGGAAGGCAGAAAATGTAGCAAGACAGCAACGCGGCAGAGGGTATGTAAAGAACTGGGGGTGAAGGAAATCTGCTATTTTTCAGCTACACTCAAATGTTAGCTCTAGTTCATTTTAAATGGTTTCACTTTGTTGTTTTGGATAGAGCAACATAGAGCTGTGAATATACTTCAAACCATAGTTTTACTGCTTAACACTTTAATATTTTATCATTTCAAGACCGTTTTGCTGTTGAGTAACATTTTTTGAGCAATACTGTGTGAAGCAAAGCATTTATCTCAATCTAAGCTCAATGGGTTCCAACAACTACCCAAGTCGCAGTGCCCTTGTAACAGGGGACCCTTTGAAGTCAGGGAACTGACTGTGAACCCAATCATGGTCCTAACTGCACTTCACTTCTCAGACTTTTTCTTCCTTTGAACCCTTTCTTTTTCCTGGCTTATCTCAAGTTTAAAGAGTGGAAGCCCAGATGATAATTATCTCAAATCAGAGCCACAGCTACTTCTCCAGGCAAAGATGAATGCCTCCTGGTCCAATAAACCTTCAAAAACCACATCCGAGAGAGTGAGTCGTCAAACTCAATCAGAGCTAGCACTGGAGGCTATGTCTTAACTCAATCCGAGGTAGCACCAGATGCTATGTGTAACTCAAATCTTAGCTAGCACCGGATGCCACCTATGTGTGTCTCTTTCCCCATCCTGTTTCTTCCAGGTATACGTCTACAGTTATTGTTCACATCCAAAGCAGGGTTTAGAATGCTTTTCCCTCTCTTACCCTAGGATGACAACCACAGAGTAAATTCCTTTCCTGCTGTGTTGATAAAAGACTTCGAGGCTCCCCCTTTCCATACTTAGTATCAGTCATTAAAGAACTTAAACCCAAGGACAATTTTACTAGGGTGGGAGAAAGGAACAGGGCAGGTAAGCCATAAATCTGCACCTCAACAGCTTCTGCGGGAGAAGGATAGAAGCAGAAGAGAGAAACTCGTTTTGAGCTAGCATAAAGAGAACCGACATTTTGGTGAAGGAGATAACCAGGCCGTGCAGAGGGAAGACATGGGAGCTTAGAAACCCCAGAGCATCTGCAAGAAGAAAAAAAAGAAAAGAAAAGGAAAAAAAGTGCTTATGCTTCTGGCCAGTTTACAAAAGAAAAAGCAAGAAAAGTAAATGTTCTGCTTTTCTGAGTTAGAGCCAGAAGGTTTAACAATCCTGCCATGAGGGAAGCCCTTTAAGTAGCTGTCTGAAAAAAGGGGATTGTAGAAAGAATAAGTACATTACCTTCTTGAGGGGATAATTATTCCTCCACATCCATAATATGTCTTCAAGTGAATCCGTGTCCCTGGAGGTGCACTCTTAGCCAGGTGACTAGTAAACCTAGCTGGATTAATTCTTTTTTAAAGATTTATTTTTATTTTTATGTGTATGAGTGTTTTTCCTACCCATATGCAAGTGCAGGTAGTGTGTGCAGAGGTGGGAAGGAGGTGTCAGACACACTGGGGCTAGAGTTAGAGACTCCTCTAGCACGTGAGCGGTGGGAATCAAACCAAGGTCCTCTGCAGGAGCATTACGTGTTAACTGTTGAGCCGTCCCTCCTGCCATGGATTAACTCTCACAATAGCACGCAACATTCCAGTCTTTGAAATGGTCAGAATGTCATGTCTCTACTAGGACCAGAGGTAGGAGGAAGTAGTTTTAATGGACCTCAACAAAGCTCTCGTGGGTTTGACTCCCATCATCCACGTGGTGACAGGCAACTGTCTCTCAGGCAATTTCCAGTGTATCTGACACTATTTGCATATAGGTAGGTGAAGCACTCATACACATAAAAATACATATTATTTTTTAAAAAAGAATTAACCCAGCTGGATTTACTCATCACTTGGCTAAGGGTACATGCACCCCCAGGGTCTCAGATTCACTTGAGGACTTGTTAAGGATGGGGAGGAATGATATGGTATTTTTAACAATAAGGAAGGGCAAAGTTGGTGCACACCTTCCTCATGTTACCACGGAAACAGAAGTATGTTCTCAAGCCGACCGTGAGGAAAAGGCCTCTTGCTCAATAGCATCTCTCCTGTTCTAAACATTGAGTATGCGGAAGGCAATAAAACAAAGGCACTCCACATTTGGAGAATTTATCCTCACTTTTATGTCATTAACTCTTATCACTGACTCTCAGTAGACAGTGTTTGGTTGTCACCATTATGACCATTTTGTCCCCGACTATTAAGATGAAACAAACATACAGGAAAATTGTGCTGCATGAACATTGGACTCTCCACAACTTTAAAGACGCTACAAACCCTGAAGTACAGGCTTGCGAGTATAGACGGCTCTGAGAAGCGCGCATTTCAATGTCTCTTACCTTTTGTCCAACAAACCCTTAAGCAACAACATCTTCTTTAATTTGTACAGACTTTTTGCCACATTCAAAATATTATCTGAGCAGAAAGTGCTCACGTTATTTTGTGGATCTGTGCTTTTCCTCCAAAGAAAGCAATAATAAATAAATAATAAATGAGTCTGGCTGGAGAGGAGCCTCAGTAGTCGAAAGCACTGGCTGCTCTTTCCAGAGGACCAGAGTTTGATTGTCAGCACTTACGTGTCAATTAAAAAATTATCTGTAACTCCAGATCCAGGGGACCACATGCCCTCTTCTGGTCTCTATGGGCACTGCATGCATTTGGTATACAGACATACAGACAGACAGAACACCCATACATATAAAATAAAAATAAATTTATTTTTCATAAAAAAAATAAGGTAATGAGCAAACTATAAGAACAGTAACTTTTTTTTTGGTTCTTTTTTTCGGAGCTGGGGACCAAACCCAGGGCCTTGCTCTTCCTAGGTAAGCGCTCTACCACTGAGCTAAATCCCCAGCCCCCGAACAGTAACTTTTTATGAGCACTGAGTAATGGAACTTCATTAGCAGAAACACTCTGAACAGTGAAGTACTCGTAGCTGTGGTGAAATCCTAGAATTACAAGCAGACTGCTCTAGCCCTACCCAGTGAGCTAATAACCCTAGAGAAGGCTGTGTCCTCTTCCTTGGCCAACCTTGCATGTCCGAGGTAGAAGGAATGTGACCTGGAGGAGCTGCTGTGGTCAAGTGTGTGCTCACTGTGAGTTCTCACTCCGGAGGAGAGCCTGAGAGATTTGTCATCAGGGAGCAAATCTGCCCTGCTGACTCTGTTTCCAGAGTCCCACACTGGCCCAGAGATTATAGACACACCCTGCAAATGGTCAGCTACATTCTGTCTTCTAAGAAATGAAATTTAAGAACCCAAAGATGCAAAGTGTGGGACTCCCAGCTTCCCTGGGGACAAGCATTCCAGAGGGAAATTACAGGAAACACTGCTGAAGGTTAGAGTTTGTAGCAGTAAATATTAAAAAAAAAAAAAAAGATACACCATCCCACGCTATTGCTAGCTCTGGCAGGCCACATGGCATCTGTGGGGTATTTTCATCTCAATCAGCAAAGTATTTCAACCCGATTCGCTATGTTTCCAAATTCCACCCCAAGCTGTCCCTGGTTACTCTCTGGGCCCTGTAGCAAGCTCGCTGCCATGGCTAGCCCCACGTTGCTGCTGTCTACTCCCTGGCCCCAGCAGCAGTCGCCCTCTGTGACTCTCTGCTGTGAACTCTGTTCACAGTCCCAGCCCCCTGTGGTTATAGTCACAATTCCCAGTACCCCGACAAAATCAATACTCTAGAAGCTTGTAATTTATCAATCAGATTTATATCAGTAAATTCTCACCCCACAAAATGTTCACACAATAAACTCTGAACCAATTCATATAAACTGCCCACCTAGATAAGACAGATTGTCCTATAAAAATCCATCCCTTATGAAATATTCATAACTACCTGCGGCCCTGTAAGGCCACACAGGTGGGTCGTCCTTCTCTGACTCCACCTTGTCCTTTTTCTCTCCTCTCTCCTGCCTTACAAAAACTTTGTCTCCGCCTTTCTTTTTCACTGTCCAATCACAGGCCTTGCCTTATCTTATGCCTGCCCTCACCTGCATATAGACAGACATCAATCCGCAGGGGTTTCCAAGATTCCTGTTTTCGTGAAATGATTCACTGTTCATGAAATGACTCAAACATCAGATTCCTCCCTCTGCTTGCACCAGTCCCATGTGTATAATTTTAAAGATGCCATACTTGTGGACCGTGGATCATGGCAGTCATCCATTCACAGAAACTCAAGGGACTCGTGCTGCACTATTCTAGTTATAGAAGAAACCTACTGGGCCACGCATACAAAATGTATAATCTTTCATTGTCTTCTATTATCTTCCCTCACTCCCCAAAAAAGCCCTGAATTCCGTAATAATAACATCTTTGTGGACAATTGGAGCTTGATGAAAAAGGTGATTGGGAGGTAGGACAATATTTCTTGTGAGGTTTTTTTCTTTGCTGTATTTTCCTGGCTTTTTTTTATTAATGTTCTAAGTTGGCATGCAAAGTAATGGGCTCGATCGGAGCATTTTTATCCAAGTGTGTCATTTCATACTGTTTTAATTCATCCTCTCCCATCCTCACGCCCTTTTCTTTGGCTCCATTACTCCTCTCAAACAGGCTCCTCCTCCTTTCATGTCACGTGTTTTCATTATTCTGTTTCCCCCCCACACTCTGCTCTTAGTGCCCCTTTTCCATATCCATCAGAGAGAGAGAGAGAGACAGACAGACAGACAGACAGACAGACAGACAGACAGAGACTTATACACACATATACCTAAATCTAAGTCTAGACTCCTCATATGAGGGTTTCGATTAATAGGGGGAAAAAACAAGCTCACTAAAAGAAAAAAGAAATCTCACTGTGACTTGGTGTTTTGCTTTCTTTCATTGCCTTGAAACAAGGTCTTGCTCTGTAGCCCAGACTGGCCTCCCTCAAACTCATGATTCTCCTAAGGAACCTCGCAATTACCAGGATAATAACCATGAGCTACCGTGATTGGTTGCTTGTGTACTTTTTAACTATACTCCATATTTATGTAGAATATAAATCCCTCTAGCCTATTGGTTAGAGATAAAAAATTAACATGTACATGGTAGAATATAGGGGTTTTTTTTTAAGATTTCTTTATTTTATGTGTACGAATATACTGTAGTTTTCTTCAGACACACCAGATTGTACAAATACTATATGTGTGTGTGTGTGTGTGTGTGTGTGTGTGTGTGTGTGTGTGTATGAAAAATATAATGTTTTTAAGTATACCAGTTAATGGATGAACATGCTCACAGCAAAGTACATCAAATGCTAACATGGCAATGTATTTTATATTCAAATTACTGCTTATAAAATCAACAGCAATCAAGCTATCTCAAAAAAAAAAAAAAAACCCTGCTTCCATGTCAAATTCTACTGCTGGAACTTCGGGGAGCCCTAATCATTTTCCTTAACAATTAATTTTTAAGAAATTGATTCAGTTGAGAGAATAACTTGGAAACTATCTTACTGGTTTTGAAACAGTATCCATATGTCCCAGCCCGGCCTGGAACTCACTGGCACCCTGCTTCAGCCTCTAAGTATTAGTTTCATCGGCACCACCACACTTGGCTCTGGGAATTACCTTAAAGCACACAAAGAAAATAGCAGAATTGTAATTTTTCTAAAGAATTTATCTTAAAGCTGTGTTTTGTAAATCACCTTCAAAATCAGTTTTGTTTCTCACTCTTTAAATCCCACCTCCTAACAATCTTCTTTACTTGGCTGTTCTTTCATAATTAGGCATATTATAAGATTTATATGAAAATGCAAAACAACTTAGGAAAAGAATGTCAGAGTTCAAGGACATACAATCCTGCATTCGAGACCCGCAGTGCAGTCACGACCTTAAGACAGGGTGCTACCGCTTTCAGAGCCAACAGGTAGGTCAGTGGAATTGAGTTGTCTGTGCAGAAGTAGATGCTCATGTGAATAATTGTATTGGTCAGCCCAAACTTCCAACCAACGTGTTACAGACTGGACGACCTAAAGAGCAGTAATGTGTTTTTCAGTTTCCCAGTCCAGGATCCAGGTGCGAGCTGGTTTCTACTATGGTCTTTCTTCCTGGCTCGCACACAGTTGCCATCTTGCTGTACCGTGTGTGCTCCCTCGGGGAAAGAGAGGAAGAAGAGGACGAGCAGGAAGGAGATAAAGGAGAACAGGGAAAGCAGGTTTGCCGACAAAGAAGTTTTGTGAGGAAGGTTTCTTCCTGTGATCGTCCATCAAGATTTAACTTACTGTGTTCAATCAATATCATATGAGATTTAATTTGGGTTGTTCAAAATTCAGTTGAGATAAAATACACACCCACAAGAATATACAGCCACAAAAGGCCGTTTTGAACCAAAAGCATCCTTTGGAAATTTTAAAGGCTTAGTATACAAATAACAATATACGGATTTATAGGAAAGTTTAAGGAGAAAAGAAAACACTGTTTCTTATATAAAAAATTCTGGTCAGACTGAATGGGGAAGGTACTCCTATTGTCCACAAACTCCCTGGACACCATCTGGTGTGTTCATTAAAAGAATATCTAGGCAGGACAGCCTGCTGCGTGCTGCAGAGGTTGGAGCCCTTCAGACTTAAGGTGCTTTGCAGGTGGTAAACAGTGTCAATTCATGTCCCAGACACTGAGGTCAAAGGGACCGTGTTCAGTCGATGTGCTCTGAAGGGTGCTGGTGGCGTGTGGTCAGACAAATGACCTTGGAACTTTGTAGTTTTCTTACAAAGATCAAAACTTGAAAAGAAGAAAGTGAAAGTCTGGCGTGACTGTAATAGGCAGGGCACTGTGACGCTGATCTGATTTGATAAACCTCTCCTGTTCTTACTTTTGCTACTTTTATACTGATGTTCAGGGAACTTCTGGTTTGTTGTCAGAGGAAAGAATACATGTATGTATCCTGAGTTGGGTAGTAGGAATGAAAACTTGTGGTAGGTGATGAGTTTGAATTTTAGTACTTCTTGGTAACCCTTCACATGGATGTCAATAAATGTCTCTATTGCTTTGCTTTTTCACACCTACAAATGTTTTTACTTCACTGAGTTGGGTGGGGTGGAATGAGATTAGTTTTGCAGAGGCATTGTGTAGGCAACGAGAGTCATCTTAAATGCAATTGAGAAAATTCTACCAATGTTCACAGGAAGTAGAGTCAGTTACCTGTCACTGTGCTCAAAAACAGATGACAATGTTCTCGGTTATGCTGCTGGGAAGAAAATTTAGCTATGGTGGCTCATCTCAATTGATCCCCACTTTCCAGCTTCCCCAAGAATAACAACTGGAAAGGTATAGTAATAAGAATGCTTTCTTGTGGGGGTTGGGGATTTAGCTCAGTGGTAGAGCGCTTGCCTAGCAAGCGCAAGGCCCTGGATTCGGTCCCCAGCTCCGAAAAAAAGAAAAAAAAAAGAATGCTTTCTTGTGAGAACTTGGAGTGGCACGTGCAACAATTTAATTTGGTTCAAATGAATATTAAACATAGCATCATATGGGATTAAAGAGGTGGCTGAGTGGTTAAGAGAGCTTCCTGATGGACCCAAGTTTAGTTCCCAGAACCCAGGCTTTGCAACTACCTGTGATGCTAGCATTCTGGAGGATCTAGCAATGTCTTCTGGCCTCTGAGGGCACCTACATGTACATACACACAAATGAAAATAAATCTTCAAATTAATGATGTGTTGTGCTCTCTCTCTCTCTCTCTCTCTCTCTCTCTCTCTTTCTCTCTGCCTCTGCCTCTCTGTCTCTCTGCCTCTCTACCTCTCTACCTCTCTGTGTCCCTGATTCTCTACCTCTCCACCTCTCTGTACCTCTGTATCTCTCTCTCTCTCTCTCTCTCTCTCTCTCTCTCTCTCTCTCTCTCTCTCTCTTTCTCTCTGCCTCTGCCTGTCTCTCTGCCTCTCTACCTCTCTACCTCTCTGTGTCCCTGATTCTCTACCTCTCCACCTCTCTGTACCTCTGTACCTCTGTATCTCTCTCTCTCTCTCTCTCTCTCTCTCTCTGCCTCTGCCTGTCTCTCTGCCTCTCTACCTCTCTACCTCTCTACCTCTCTACCTCTCTACCTCTCTGTGTCCCTGATTCTCTACCTCTCCACCTCTCTGTAACTCTCTCTCTCTCTCTCTCTCTCTCTCTCTCTCTCTCTCTCTCTCTCTCTCTCTCTCCAGTAATGAGTTAAAAACAAGAGCCATCAAGACCTGTCATGATCAGGGTTTTACTTACTACTCTTTCCTTGCTCCAGGAAATGCAGGTCTTATACCTTACTATTCTGCCTGGGATTGGGGCAGTGATGGGATAAGCAACTCCTTGTTCATTTAGGCTGCTGCTAAGCAGAGTTAGACTGGATTCTCACAGTTGCATGGACCTGGAGTGTCTCAAAGGTTCACCATGGCATCACACAATGCTACTAGTGGTTAGTTACAGCTTAGGCTTCCTTGTTCAGCAATCGGTGCTATTGAGAGGTAAGTGGATTCTAAAGACGTTACCATCATCAATGGGTAAGTCCTCTTGTGAGTTTACTGCTGAATGGGCTATTTGAGGGGATGAGGCTTGGTGAAGTCACCTGTGGAATAACTTCCAATGGTACACTTTATTGCTGGATAATTCTGTCTGTCTCTCTGCTTCCCAAACTCCATGAGATGAGATAAACTGTTCTCCCATACACTTTCTGCTATCACAGGCTCTCTACTATGGTGAGTGTCGCTACCCCAAACAGCTGCAGCCTTGGGAGGACAGTGGATAAGATCTAGGTCCACTCCAAAGCTAGAAATGATAAAACCCATGGCTGCCCCACCTGTACTCGGTTCACCTGATGCTGAAGCTGCTCTAGATGCTGTGCTCTACAACAGAGCCCTTTGCTCAGTCTGGTGCCCTACTCCGCAGAGAATGGAGTCTTGTTCTGTCATGGAGGAGAGGCAACTGTTGAAGTCAGCCATTCAGCCCAGCGCAGTTCCAGACTCCCAGTGCAGCCCAAGGTTGTGGATCTTCATACAGTGCAAGCTGTATTTCATGGCAGACCTAGACCTGAGTCTCTTCTCCTCCCCCAGAACCATAGCCATCTCTCCCTAAAGTGTGTTGCTCTGACTTGAAGGAGAGGTGACAGGAGAAACAGTGGCTTCCCTTCTGCCTTCTTAAATGCATCTTTTCTTTTGTTGTGCTAACCAGGGACAAAGTTCTCTCACTTTGTTCCCACAGCCTAAGTGAAGATCTGTGTGTGATTAGCCAGTCTGTCTATCTCTGAGGAGATGATCACTGATGGAGCTTCTCAGCCACCATCTTGCCATCATGAGCCATGCCTGACATATTCTGAGATAGGAGGAAGGGGAATTAGTGTCTGATCCTCTTCATCTGCTTCTGACAACCCTCCCTCAATAATTTTTTTAATCATTAAGTTGTAAGATATGGGGGGGTCTACAATTGGATGACATTTTTCTAAAAAAGGTTTATGGAGAAAAATGTGTGGCCTCTCTCTGCATCATATATGTGAGGTTCTAATTCCTGGTTCATTAAAAATATTTAGTATATTAATTTGACCATTTTTAAGTTAGGCTTAAGAGACTGGACTTGTATTCTACACAATAATCGTTATAAAATGATGACTCTTCCCAATGATAAAGTTGTATAATATTGCTTTAAAATGGTAAGAATTATTTTTTGTTTTTTATTTGTGTTTTTATTGGTTATTTTATTTATTTAAATGTCAAATGTTACCCCCTTCCCAGTTTCTCCTCCACAAACTGCCACCCCATCCCCCATCCCCCATCCCCCACCCCCCATCCCCATCCCCCATGCTTCCATTAGGGTACTCTCCCACTCACCCACCCACTCCCACCTCACCACTCTAGCAGATGGCAAAGATGTGGAGAAAGAGAAACATTCCTCCATTGCTAGTGGGATTACAAACTGGTAAAAACACTCTGGAAATGAGTCCGGAGGTTCCTCAGAAAATAGTGGAGGATCCAGCTATACCACTCCTAGGCATATACCTGAAAGATGCTCCAAAATATAACAAGGACACGTGCTCCACTATGTCCATAGCACTATGTTCATAGCAGCCTTATTTAGAATAGCCAGAAGCTGGAAAGAACCCAGATGCCCTTCAACAGAGGAATGGATACAGAAAATGTGGTACATCTACACAATGGAGTACTACTCAGCTATTAAAAACAATGACTTCATGAAATTCATAGGCAAATGTTTTGTAGGATGATGTCATTTTGCAGGTAAAGGCAGGTACAAGATAGAATGAGGCCTCTCATTGGACAAGAAGGAAGAATGGATGGGAGAAAAGTTTTAGAGAGTAGGAGACTGGAACTGGGAGAGAAGCAGCAGAGAGAACATGGAGGCGGATGTTAAGATTCCTCTCTGCACATTTACAGGTTGTTATGAATATTCTTAAGGGATGGATGTGTACAGGGCTTTGTATGTCTAGGTGGGCAATTATATCTTATCAATTGGGTCAGAGGTTATTGTGTTGCGTGTTCTTTCATGTGGTAATTTAATTGAATTCAAGAGAGTAAGTGCTGGCTGGAGACACTGGGCCACCATGGAATTGGGATGTGTGTGTCTGGCATGGTGGTAACCTGCCTTGGGAACTCAATAGGTAGAGAGATTGTTGCCAGGCTCAGAGAGAAGCCATCAGCAGTGTGATATGGGATGGAGTAGAGTGGGTGAGACGCTTTGCTGACTGAGATGAAGATATCTAACAGATATCTTAGAACACTATGGTGCCAGGTCTAGTGCGGGATAAAAGACAACATTTTTTATAATTTTACACCAACAGGATGGAACTAGAAAATATCATCCTGAGTGAAGTAACCCAGTCACAAAAGGACACACATGGTATGTACTCACTGATAAGTGGGTATTAGGCAAAAAGCTTGAAATACCCAAGATAGGACTCACAGAGCACATGAAGCAAGAAGGAAGACCAAAGTGTGAATGCCTCGGTCCTACTTAAAAGGTAAAAAGAATTATTAGTGTGGGATTCACACTGCAGTCCTAGCACTCACGAATCGGGGGTTGAAGAATAATGAATTCCAGGTAAACCTGAGCTCTTCTGTCTCAAATAAGGAAACAAATTATTAATTAGCCAATAAGGAGATGTAAAAGAATATTGCTTTTCTTTAGAAAAAGAAAAGAAGGAAATGACTCATGACCACAGAAACATGAAGAAGCTGGTGAATCTACTTAACAAAGTAACCATGTCAAGATTATCTGATGATGCTATCATGGTAACTGATACATGTTTCTCCTCAAAATACTATTGAAACTTAGTTAAGAATCATAACTTCTGCTTCTTCCTTCAGAATCTTCTTAGCAGTGTATCAATTGCACTCAAATTCTTACAGGTAAATGTGTCTATTTAAAATTATTTTCTGCATTTACTTTGCCAATGTTACTTAGTATAGAATCATTGCTGTGTTGTTGAAAGAGAAATATCCACAATAAATTCTTTTTATCTTTCAAAAAAGAATAATAAGATTATCTGCAATAAAACAAACAAAACTTACTAGTAAGAATATGTTCAAAGGAAATCCCTTTTGGAGGGAATGCAAATTAGTACTTTATCTAGCAACTGTGGAAATCAATTTGGAAGTACTCAAAATAATAAAATTAGAATTATGATATGACCCACCAATACACTTCTGGGTAAATATACCCAAAGGAATCTACCACAGAGATACCTACACATCGATGTTTTCTGCAGTACCATTCACAACAACCAGGTCCTAGAATCAGTACAGATGTCTATCAAGAGATGGACGATAAAGAAAATGTTTTATCCAGCCAAAAATAAGAATGAAATTACACATGTAATTTGCAGGAAATTGGATGGAACTACAGATCTCTATGTTAAATGAAATAAGCCAGACTCAAGAAACTGCCACACATCATTTTTCATGTAGAATCTTTTCATTATAGATATATATGAATATATAGAAAATGTAAAACTTATACTGTAATTATATATGAAAGTACACACACACACACACACACACACACACACACACACACGTGTAGAAGGGGATTTATTTGGAAAACAGAAGAGAACCTTCACAAAAAGGAAGTGGGAGAAGAAAGTGGGAGGGATAAGTAAGGTCAAAGTACATGACATTAACGTATGAAATTTCCAGAATAAAAATTACCTCTTTGCATAATTAATATACATTAATAAAGTAAGTAGCCGATTAATTTAAGAAAATAACAGTGAGAGTCAAATCCCTTCATGCCTAGGGTTGCTTGAACTCACTCTCTCATCCCCACACCAGCTCTACGGGCAAACATTTTCCTGATAGAAGGGCTGCCATCAACCTAGTGATAGTAGAAAGAAATCTGTGGGTTCTGTCAGATAAGACTGGAAAAACCAAAAAGGAACAGACTGAAAAATCTGAAGCTTTATCAGCTGGAAGCTGCAGTCCTGCTTTGAGTGAGCAGTGGATTCAACCAGAGAAAGCAGTGAGAGGATAACATTAAGCAGTACATTTTCATTCAAACTATGTTTGTATGTTTACAGTAACTGAATGTGGGAGGGTGGGGGCGAGTGTGTGTCAGGCCCTGGGCATGGTTCGGAAATCATCTCTCAGTCAAGTTCTTTCTGGAAATGTTTGAAGATATTTAAATAGGACCTAAACAATAACTACACCAGTTGACAAGCCAAGATGAATGGGAGAGATGACCATCCTGAGATGGAAAAGCTACAGGCGATTAACCACTGTGGAGAGCGGGAGAACTCATCGTCCCTGGAGATGAGCACCTTAAATGGTTATCCAATCCCAAATGGTCAACACTAAAAACTCTGTGGGGGCATGTGGCCCATACATATACAGCCACCCAATTAGACAAGATGGATGAAGCAAAGAAGTGCAGGCCGACAGGAGCCGGATGTAGATCTCTCCTGAGAGACACAGCCAGAATACAGCAAATACAGAGGCGAATGCCAGCAGCAAACCACTGAACTGAGAACAGGACCCCCGTTGAAGGAATCAGAGAAAGAAGTGGAAGAGCTTGAAGGGGCTTGAGACCCCATATGTACAACAATGCCAAGCAACCAGAGCTTCCAGGGACAAAGCCACTACCTAAAGACTATACATGGACTGACCCTGGATTCTGACCTCATAGGTAGCAATGAATATCCTAGTAAGAGCACCAGTGGAAGGGGAAGCCCTGGGTCCTGCCAAGACTGAACCCCCAGTGAACTAGATTGTTGGGGGGAGGGCGGCAATGGGGGAAGGATGGGGAGGGGAACACCCATAAAGAAGGGGAGGGGGAGGGGTTAGTGGGATGTTTGCCCGGTAACCGGGAAAGGGAATAACACTCGAAATGTATATAAGAAATACTCAAGTTAATAAAAATAAAAAAAAAACTCTGTGGGGGAAGGGGTGTGCGCATACACACGCAATACTACATGAACTAGGTGGTCAGCACTAAAATCTCTGTGGGGGAGGGGCGTGCGTATACACACGCAATACTACATGAACTGATATCACAAACGTGTTCTATCACCTTCCTGATATATTGTAAGCAAATGACAATTAAACTTCGGATTATCTCTAGAGCAAACCAAATGTCATCCAATGGCACCAGAAGAAAGGGGTCCCTATTTCCACCATGAACCTACGATGAGCCATAAACCTAGTAGCTCATCACCACCATCCCACGGAGTCATGATAGGGCCACTTTAGCGTACTAAAATAGGGAAGGCTGCCAGAAGAAGAAGTGGCCAACTCTAACTGCTGCACTCTGAAGAGAGACCACATAACACTCTTTCAACTTACAGACCTAGCAGATTACTGACACAGGGACAGCTATGAGGCTGCTGGTGTCTTTCGCAGCAGCTCTTGTGATTGTCAAGGTAGTAAATGCCACACCTTAACCAAGACCCCATTCCAACATCTGTATTCTTACCCCTAACTCGGATAATGGCAGGTTAGACCACTTCTTAAATAGTTGAGATTTGCAGGCCATCCTTAGTGAGTAGCCTACATCTCATTCAGTTTCCTTAGGTGCCTCTGCGACCAAGGTTCAACTCAAAAAGTGATTCTCACTACCCATTTTCTCTCTTCCTCACTCCTTGGTCATCTTAGCAATCAATAACAAGCCTTTCAGAAACTTTTCTGCCTTTCACTGAATTTTCTGTCTGCTGGGAATCAAAGCCAGGGCCTTGCATACACTCAGAAAAATGCTTTGCCACTCTGCTATATCCCCAGATCCTGACGGTCTCCTCTACCTATTCATTTTTTTTTCATTTTATTTCAAGGACTCCAAGAGAGATAAGCATATAGTCTCTGAATTTGGGGAGTGCTGGCTTGAATACAATGCAACAAAAGCTGTTCATATATGCTGTGTGCAACTTACCACACAAAGAACAGGTATTCAACCAACAGCCAGGGAGGTTCATGGTCCACTAAATTAAAAAATACACAATTATTTCTTTATTTGTACTATTTAGACAAAACTGTTAATAGGGAATGAGCATTTCTTCCTGGTTTTTTTCATTGTGCTATTTTTAAAGCATTCTGCATTAATACGTTTATTTGAATGTTTTCAATGGCTTTATAATTAAAATTCCCTTTTTTACTGATTTCTTCAAATCAATCTAAGCCTTGCCAGTGGAAGACTGTGCACACCGAAGCTGAGCTGAATGAAACCCATCTCTTGAAAGCCACATTCAGAATATTGGACATTCAGCTGTTGAATGCTTTTCTCTCTGAAAATAACTCTTGATAGAAAACTCTTCACGTTGCAATTTGAACGGTAATCATTATTCTGTTTGGCAAATTACACAAAGTTCTGTGAATCACAACCAAGGTCAACAGTTTCTCCAAGAACAATTTTTTTGTAGTTAGGACAAAGTCTAAAATTTATAGCATTATAACAAAAAGAAAACACAGAATCATGTTGCAGGAATTAAGTTTAGGGAACTGTATTAATAAGCTTTTAAAAACTAATTAGTTTTTTTTTAATTCAGTTCTTTGTTAGAGAGAACTCATTGTGTTTCCTTGAGGTTTTAAAGTATTATTTCCTGTTTTTGATAAATTCCATGGAAATCTCCCTAATGCAGTTAGAACTTCATTTTGCTGCTGTGGATTGGAAAACATGATAATTACAAACTTTGTTCCCATTTATGTAAGTCAAATGTGACCCCAAGAGCTTCCCACTCCTCCAGAGTTCACACTAAATTTCACATATATAATCATATATAATCTTCCACTGATTATATCTCTGCCTGTCGTGCACTTATGTCATATCATACAGCTTTCTTACCGTCCAAGAATCTACACTTAACACCATTAGTAGTGGCTCTTTTTTTAAGTAATAAATTGCAGTCAATATGTCATTTCTCAGGGTTCCTTTCTCTCCTTCCTTAGCCAAGACAAAATGCTCCAAGCCAAATGATCTTCTTTCATTAACTCTGTTTTGTGGTGGTCTGTTACTGCCCCATGTAAGTATCATGAGTGATCTCTGCTCTTCGTAATCAATACTCACAGGCAAGACATATTTTTCTTCACTGGATTACATGGGAAGGCATTCCTACAGTCACTAATTAGAACACTGGCCAGACATTAGTTGTCAAACAGTAAGCAGCTGTCCACATAGCCAGGCCTTTCTTTTCCAGACTTTCCACATTTCTACATGTCTGCCCTCCTTCAGTCCCACCATGTGATTAATAACAATTGTCTGATAAAGAATGAAAATTGATGGGGCTGGAGAGATGGCTAAGTTTGTAAGAGTGTTTTCAGGCAAGTGTGAGGACCTGAGTTTGAATCTTCAATGCCCATGTTTTTAAAAAAAATATGGATGAGATAAAACACATCTATAATCTCAAAGCTATATGAGAGCCAGAGACAGGAGAATCCCTGTGGCTTACTGACTGTTGGCCTAGTCAAATCCATGAGCCCCAGGTTCAGTGAGAGATCTTGTCTCAAGGAAATAAGATTGAGCCTGACAAAGCATAATCCATGATGGCTTTTTATACATATGTGTACAGGCACATACACCAACACACATAAATGTAAATACACATGTATGTATGTATGTATGTATGTATGTATGTACGTACGTACATACGTATGTATCAGAATGTAATAGTTAGCATTAGCTCATTCAGAATCATGAATTCACAGTAAAAACTAAAACTAAGGGTGATGATTTGTATATGCTCAGCCCAGAGAGTGGCACTATTAAGAGGTGTGGCCCTGCTGGAGTAGGTGTGTCACTGTGGGCATGGGTTTAAGACCCTCATCCTAGCTGCCTGGAAGTCAGTCTTCCACTAGCAGCCTTCAGCTAGAACTCTCAGCTCTGTCTGCACCATGTCTGCCTAGATACTGCCAAGCTCACACCTTGATGATAATGGACTGAACCTCTGAACCCAATTAAATGATGTCCTTTATAAGACTTGCCTTGGTCATGGTGTCTGGACAGCAGTAAAACCCTAACTAAGGCACTGAGTAATTCATGCTTGAAGGATTATCAGAGGACATCATTCATCACCCAAGGAATGTTACAGCATTCACACCACAAGATAACCATACGAATTGATAATACACATCAATAAAATTAAACTAAAGTCTATTGGTATGTGTGTGTAGAAAAAAATATGTGTCAGAGAGCAACCAAATAGAAATGAAAACAAACCTGAGATAAGACAGACAGCATAGAGCATAGAGCCTTCTTTCTGAGCTGATCTCACCATGGCATAGAGAAGAGACATTGCACTAACACCTGAGTTACCTACAGGGATGTTCCAGTAATGAAGGAGGCTCCAAGCAGGCTACAATCCTCATTCTAGAATGCTTACATGACTCAGCTGATGCTGTGTGCTTAAAGGCTAACTTTGTTATCTGCTTCTTATTTTTAATTTAATTTTATGTTTATGCCTATGTGACAGAAAATAAATGATAGAAGGATTAGAACTTTGAAATTCTGAAACTTCACCAGGTATAAATAATAACCTCTGTAGTTTCTTGTTGGTCATTCTGTAGAACCAAAAAAAAAAAAAGATAAATAAATCAGCAACAGGACACATTTTCCAGGAGACAAGAAATAGGTTCACAAAAAAGCTGCCTTGAGCAATTTTAAATTTAATATTGTATGTAAAAGGGAATTACCTTCTGCTCGCTATCCCCATCTAAGAATATAGGGAAGGTTCTACCCCAAAACACCTGCTAGGAGTGTAATTTGAAGGTACAGGATCTTCCCTAGCTGTTTTTTTTTCATCAAAGCTATTTTCGAGCCAGGATGATGGCTCAGAAGCTAAGGTCAGTCACTCACTGACAAGCCTGAGGACTGGAGTTTAATCCTTGGAACCCATGTGGTATGTAAAGAGAACCAAGTTCCCCAAGTTGTTCTCTGACCTCCACACACACTGTGGCATGCACAGATGCACATGCATCCACGTGCATAGACGCAACACATGAATGTGGGTACACTAAAATATTAACAATAATTAATGCCAAAATTGGATGATTATACCAATGTCTTATAATGAGCTATGGGAGTCTTGGTCAAAACTCTTTCACAGTCAACCCCTTCCGGTCATCTTTAGAAGTCATGTAACTCCTACTCCATTAAGAAATTCTAGTGTTGTTTTTACAACAGATTTATCAAGGCAGTGGGTGTTAGAGATTCAACCATCAAAAACAGGTAATATATACCTAATCAGAAAAAGAAAAGCAGGTTGGCCTCTAGTCTCTGCCAGTCTACTATTTTCCTGAGATTGGGAGGGACTGTGCTGTTTAGTCCTGTAATTTTCCACCTCAAGAATTTTCACCTCAGGAGAACTTGCTGGGTATGTGTGTCTTCGTGCAAGTATACTTACTTGGCAGGCTACTGAGTTACTTTATCTATGTTATACCTTATCTATAAGAACCACCACTTTATGCTTCATACTGGGAATCCATTACTTTGTGACAAAAGGGGAAGACACTTTACTTTTTTATTTGTGATTTCAGGTCTGTGCCACTGAGCCTGGTTTATACAGTGTTAGGTGTTGGACTAAGACTATCTCCAGGGCCTTTGGTTAGCCCCCATAAGTACATGGCAACACTCTATTGTTGAAAACACTACATAGTTTAGCTATGAGACATAGAGAGATGAATCCCAAACCAATCAGGAAACTTCTTCCCTGTTGATTAGCTTTACTGTGTGGGAAGGTGCTATCCAGGCTTCTGAGGAAGAAGAGGCATCAACAGTCTTATTGAGTGCTGGTCTCCATATGCTGCCATACAGACCTGGCAAGCAAGTGTGCCTAACTAAGCATCTTCTATCTGGATTTGAGGTCTGCCCCACATGAGAGGATCTCATGCCTAGCCTTACAGTTCTGGTCAAGGTCAAAGGCCCATGACTGAGAAGGTCATGGGCCCTAGGGTCGATCCTACTGTTGGGATTTTGCTAAAGTACCTTTTAGATGTTTATGTTTGTACCCATAGACCTGGGGCATGCTCATCCTTGGTCAGAGAAACTTCTGCCTGCAGTGGACAGTAGTCAATGGAAAGAGGCATAATTGATCAAATTGCTGAAGATGAAAGACTGGATTGATGCACAGCCCTAATGGGACATCTGTATCCTTCTCTCCATTACAAGGATCAAGGAGCTTTGCAGAAGAGATGGAAAGAGGAGCCAGGAGATGGAGAGGAATGCTGTAGAGTGCCCTCTTCTGGACAAGGTGTGGATAAGCACACTCACAGACACACCGCAGTTTTAGTTATCTACACACGCCCTGTACAAAATCAAGCCAGTCAAGCCCTGACTTACGTGGGATCGAGACGTCTAGCCATACTCCTTACTAAGGAGCTATTGGCAGCAATGGACAGTTTCTGGGGAAGGGAGAATTATTCCGTTTTGAGGATGTGGCCAATGGTAGGATTCCCATGATCCTGTGGATGCCTTCATAGCAACACATATTTGGGCAGCACTAATTGTCTTTAATAGGTTAACAAAGGAGAAAGAAAGAAAGAAAGAAAGAAAGAAAGAAAGAAAGAAAGAAAGAAAGAAAGAAAGAAAGAAAGAAAGAAAGAAAGAGAGAGAGAGAGAGAGTGGGAGGGAGGGAGGGTGGGAGGGAGGGAAGGAGGGAAGGAGGGAAGGAGGGAAGGAAGGAAGGAAGGAAGGAAGGAAGGAAGGAAGGAAGGAAGGAAGGAAGGAAGGAAGGACAAAACGGTTATCAGTGGAGTCAGTCACATGGGACTGAAATCTCTAAAGCAATGAGCCAAAATCGGTTTTTCTTCCCTGGGAATTATTTCAGATATCTGTCTCAGCATTGGAATGCTATACTAGTGCACATACTCCCACTTAAATTCAAGCTCAAACAAGTAATCTTCTCTGAAATCCTCGTCACAGCTTACTTGGCTCTCAGACTTAACATGCTGCAGTTACACTTCTGCTCAGTCTTCAGTGACTTCCCAGGATGTACCCACTAGTCTCTTATCAACACCCTAGGAATGTAATTCAATCACTCTTCATTTCATGTCAATGACAATTTTAAGATTATTTTCAATATTTCAATAAGGCTATTTATTCCCAGTGAACTAACCTTTGTAAACCACCATACTTCCTATGCCTTGACTATTTGATTTATTTTCATGTTCTGTTTGGGATTTTTGAGACAGAGTTTTATGGAGCCTGGGCTGGCCTTAAGTTCCTATTGTAACTAACTGAACCTGGCCTTGAATTCCTGGCACTCCCACCTCAACCTTTCAAATGCTAGGATTACAGCCACGTACCACTAAATCCAGCCCTTACCTTATTCCATTTTTAAAAGGAGAAATATGTGAACTCTATTGCATGGAAATATCAGAATTTACCATTTCCTACTGAACTGCAGCTCTCTTTCCAAGTTGCCTTTCAGAGGCAATGGAAATTAATAATTTGTATAACTAAGCAAAGATCTGATGTTATATTCTCATGGTGGCGGGGGACCATAATACACAGATCCACTTGAAGATGGAAAAACCAATAAGTTCTCTTTTTTCTTTTTAGAAAAATCACATTATTAATGAAAAATGTTGATGGGTTCACTGCTGCGAACCGGCAACTGGGACATTGAGGCAGGATGTTGATATATTTGAGGCCAGCATGGGTTACATAACAAAGGTTTGCTTCAAAATAAATGTTGCTCACATCAACTACAAAGGCAGAAAGGCATTTAAAAGTATTTTGTCAGTTGAGCCCACTGTTTCTCACACTACGCTCATAAAACACTTTTTTTCAATGTCAGTCCACATGCTACCAAATGACCTGACTCTTCCCTGCGAGAATGTTAAAGATTTGAGCCAATCTCAGTGGAATGAACTACAATAAATTTTTAAATTCAAACTTCCTGCTGCAGACACCATAAATGCTGGTCCATGAAAAATTTAGACATTGAACCTCTAATTCCACTCATTTGCGTAATCCCTTCTTGAAACTGATCACTAATTCTGTGTATTCTCTGTTTAAGACCTTTATCAGAATGGTAGAATAAAGATATTAATTCGATTGTATTGTTATCACTCTTTTTTTCTTAACTATGATACAGCTTCCCTGAAGGAGTGGTACATACCCTCACACTGTTTTCTGGTATCTAGTCATTAACCACTGAAGGTATCCATCATAAGTAACATTTGTCTGTATTACAGAGTGGCTCAGCCCCTGCTGACTCTGCTCTGAAATTTTTGCACCTGTGATCTGGTTAAAACACTCTGTCTCTATGAGAAGTCTTTCTGTTCCAAGTGGAGGAAGAGCTCTCAAATAGACTCAAACAAATATTTATTACAAATGAAAAGTCAGACTTACTGGTTTTGTGCAGGTGAGTCCAAATGTGTCTGCCCAGATCTTCTACCTCCTTTCTCCAGTTCTTTGGAGTTGGCTCCATTCTTGGGCTCCCTTCAGGGTATCGGTAGCTTTCAAGTTGGTGCTGCTACATACAGATGCAAGCCCAGATGAATTATCCAAGAAAAGCTCAAAGTCTTTGGCTGATTGTCTTTAGTTAGCTTGGCCTAGGTGGCAAGCACTTTACTTATAAAGGTTCCCATTCTGGAGATTGCGGTTAGCTGCATTTCTAAGCATGAGGGCTAAGAAACAAAGCAGATAGATCTCCAGGCAAAAATCACAGTAAGGGGAATGTGGACATGAAGGAGAAGAGCTAATCTCCTGCTGACACGGTGACAGGAAGACAGTGGATGACTACTGGAAAGGGCATGAGATAGCCTGAGAGTCAACCAATCTTTTATTATAGCTGAATTTTTATGTATGTGTCTCCCTCCTTTGGGTTCCAAAATCATGTGTTTGGTCAAATCATTCCTCCTTCCTCATTTGTCAGAAAACAGCACAGTTAGGTGTATACATCAACATGAGCCTTCTCTCCAGCCCATACAAAACCATGACCCAAGAATCCAAGGCACTAGGCTGTTCAGGAAAGCTGAGTTGCCTTTTCCTCCTCTGGGGAAAAGATCCCTGCTTTTGCTTCAATAGATGTCTCTGTTGAAGGTCACTCTTATCATCACCATGATACCACTTCCTGTGTAGGCTAAGAATCCATACGACCAGTGAGGTAGCAACAAAGCTCTCTGTAATACTGCATCCAACTTGTGTTTGGGGAAATTTGTTATTATTTTTCTGCAGAAAGTTGGTTGGAGGAATAGTTGTCTAGGCAATTTGTGCATGGATGTCATGACATTTTCCAGTGAAAAACACTCTCCAGAAGAATATCCAACAAGATCCCAACCTGTTCGGATGAACAGAACTGCCAAATTTGTGGCCCACTGGGATAACGGACATGTTAATGCTGTAACTATATTTCTTCTGTCCTTTAACTGCTGCTTTACAAAATCACGCCTTTAATTTTATTATTTTTTTAAATATTGTGACTAATCCGATATCATATATAAATACCTCCTATCAACTTATACTGAATTTTTTTAGTTATCTTAAGTTCTTAACGGAATCCAAAAATGTTCCCTTGACCTAACAGTTCATAAGCCATGGTTTTAACCATCTATGTCCCCTTTGGACATGGCACATACTAACAGTGCCTGGGCACTAACAGCTCTTATGCCACTGGGAACGGGTTACCAGTCTGTTGTTAATGTCCTTGTCACCTTTAAGCTGTGGTCCTTTTAGCACTCTCCAAGCTGAGTAGTCATGTTCAACAACGTCACTGCCTTGTCTGTCTCTCTGATAAACACTTGAGAAATGTGTTAGAAATCATGTTATCATTTCTCCCCCATTTGCTTCCCTTTATATATTATAATAAAAAATATTTCCCAGAAATGCATTTGGATTCATTTAACTTTAAAACACTATGTTTGCATATATAGAATATTTTAAACAGTACTAAGATTTTGGGGGGGGTTTTTTTGGCTTGCGTTGGGTCAGGTGCAGTGGGTTTGATTTGATTTTCATTTCCTCTGCATTTGCTCCGGTTCATGAGGTTGACATTTTCCCATTCAGTCTTACTTGTTGACTTTCCTTTCACTTAAGGCTTAGTACTTTCTTAAAGACAATTAATGCAAGTAACTCCTCAAAAACCTAAATAATGCCTAAACCTACAGCAACCATTTAAAATCTTTTTGTTATTTTTCATCTGCATACAAACTAAAAAAAAAGTAGTCAAAAATCAAATATTCCTAATGTTACTAATATTTCAAATCTACATTCTGTAATAGTATATTAAATGCAGGATAACTTTTGTTTGTTTGTTTTAATTAAATTTACCTTAGTTGTCTAGATTGCAAGTGAGAGACAGAAGAGAAATACATGAAAAAATCATAAGCATGTTTTTATCCCAGCTCATGGGGGTAAAAACCTAATACGCCACCTCCACAGTGAATTTCTAGCGAGGCATTAACTAGGGATTTGTCTCCTTGGTTACTGAGCCAGGTAGAGATTCTAGTAAAAAACCAATGTGACCTATGAGCTCAGGAAAACAAAGAAGTGAAATTTCTGCATGATAATATTTGCAGTTACGACAAAAAGAAATGAAAAGAGTAAAACTGTATGCCAAGATACAGGGTAAAAAAGATGGTTTAGGTTTTTGACTCAGCACTACAGACATTTACACACATACATTTTTAATAACAGCACTGTGCCTTCTGTGTACTGATGAAGTATTATAAGGCACAGACCATTCCCGATCTCTGAGGCAGATTCCCACCCTAGAAAACAAAGCATTCTACTTCTCAGTGGTAAATGAGCCGTCCGTTAGCAGAGAGGATGACAAAAAGCCAGTCATTCTGAAAGCAAAGTATCCAAGTAGATTTTCAGGCAACATGTCTCAGCGTTTTTTCATTATACTGTGTCAAAAAGGGTGAGACAGGAGATAAGCCCAGAGAGTCAGAAGAATGAATAGAAATATGCAATTGTAGGTGGTGAGGGGGAACCTCTAGGAAGTCCCAAAGACCTGGGGTACGAGAGACTACCAGAATTCAATGGGGATGACCTTAACTGAAACGCCCAACAGTGGAGAGCTGGAACCTAAAATACCATCTCCAGTAGATAGACAGGGCCCCCAGTGCAGAGATGAGATCACCAAACTACCTTCGGATTTTTTGACCCAGAATTGCTCCTGTCTAAAAGAAATGCAGGGACAAAAATGGAGCAGAGGTTGAAAGAAAGGCCATCCAGTGACGGGCCCAACTTGCGATCCACCCTGACACTGTTACTGATGCCATGTCATGCTTGCCGACAGGAACCTGGCATAGCTGTCCTCTGAGAGGCTTTGCCAGTAGCTGTCTGAGACAGATGCAGGTACTTAGAATCAACCATTGGAGTTAAAGGGAGAATTAAAGGAGCTGAAGGGAGTGGAAACCACATAAGATCAACAGTGTCAACGAACCTGGACAGGAGCATACATGGGGGTCTGTGGACTGCCTTGTCTGGACTCAGTGGGAAAGAATGAGCCTAACCCTGTAGAGACTTGATGCCCCAGAGAAGGGGAATGTGGGGTGGGGAGAGCACCCTCTCAGAGGCAAAGGGGAGTGGAAAGGGGTGAAGAACTCTGGGAGGGGGGACGGGGAAGGGGGTCAACATTTGGAACATAAATAAATAAAACAGTTTAAAATAAAAATAAAGTTTACCAGAAGAACAATAGATAGATAGATAGATAGATAGATAGATAGATAGATAGATAGATAGATAGATAGATAGATAGATAGATAGATAGATAGATAAACAGATAGCAAGCCTGAAAATATCAGTAGCGGAGCTAAAACCAACGACAGAAACAAGGAGGGTAATCTGAAGAGGTAGTCGTTGCCTGCATAATTTTCATCTCAGGTAAGAACTGGCTATTGCTAAATGCACAGACGAGATTCCGGCAGCCAGCAAATCAACCCCCAGTGACGACGGAAATCACAGAGTCATGTGACTCTCTTTGCCTACTGCCCCGGAAAAGCTTGGTATCCGAGGCTGACATCTCCTCTAATGTTTCCACCACGACTCCAAGCTGTTCAACGATTTACCCAAAAATCAAGAGCCACTAATAGAAAGTAAAATACCAATGAACTCACTAATTCCTCCTGGATACGTATTTAATACGTAAGGTGCTTCAGCCACACCAAGGACACTGGCAACCAGACAGTGTAGCAGCGCCTCCAGGACCAAAGGCAAGCACTCCGGTAAAACTGCAGAAGGCAGGAACTGGGTATATGGCTCATGCGGAAGTATGAGGACTGAGTCCACACAAAATCAAATCTGGGTCCCCAAGCTGGAGAGATGGCTCAGCAGTTAAGATTACTTGCTGTATTCGCAGAGGACCTGGATCCTCTCCCACTGAGGCCAGACAAGGCAGTCCACAGACCAGCCCATGTATGCTCCTTGGTTGGTGGCTTAGTCTATGGAAGCTCCCAGGGGTCCAGTTTAGTTGACACTATTGGTCTTCCTATGTGGTTGCCAACCCCTTCAGCTCCTTCAATCCTCCCATGGCAGCTAACAGCCTTCCACAGACACACGTGTGCTATACATACACATACATGAGCCAAGTACTCATATTCAGAAAATGAGATAAATAAATCTAAAAAAAAAACTTTTAAAGTTGGATATGGTGATGCATTCCTATAATCTCAGTGGTGGGGAAGCAGAGACAGGAGGACACCTAGGATGCTGGTTGACCAGCCAGTCTCTGAATCAGTGGCTCCAGCCTCAGAGAGATAATTGTCTCAAAAAGCAAGATAGTAAGCAACTGAGAAATACACACACACGCACACACACACACGCACACACACACACACACACACGCACACACACGCACACACACACAGGGATACATACACAATCCAAAAGATAGAACTCTACAGGAGGCTCTGTTAGGAATAGTCGCACTGTCTCCAGAAGGGTGAATGCAAAGTCTCCAAATAGGCACAACATCCTCCATTTTCATTTCCATCTGGGCCTCGCTGACCTCTGTTTTACTTAACAGGTCAAATTCTTGAAATGTTGAAGCTTGCGACTCCGAAATTTAGCACAATTTTCTTTTTGTTTTTTTTTTCTTTTTTTTTTTTTCGGAGCTGGGGACCAAACCCAGGGCCTTGTGCTTGCTAGGCAAGCGCTCTACCACTGAGCTAAATCCCCAACCCCAAATTTAGCACAATTTTCATACACAAACCAAGTGATACTTTTTTCTTTACTTGTAATATTCTTATTGCTGATCAGTCTAGAAACCACCCCCCCCCCAAGTCCCATAAATCACATACACAGGCACTCGAAAATAAGACTTGGGAAGAAGAAAAACAAGTGTGGTTAACACATGAAGCAAGTTGCGAGTCCCTAAAATGGGTGCCCTGCTTAATGGCACCCAAGCTGGAATAGCAGCAGGTAAGCCTCAGACACCAAGCATCCAGGGTGAAAATTTATCTCAGCTGCAAATGACCCTGGAATCACAGTTTTCCAATCCTCATCCCTGTAAGTGCAGACTTTCTTTTTCCCAGTATAAATTCAGTTTGGGAAACACACAAAACCTGGACCCAAGCAAGGCACTAGACTAAGATTCAGTGAGCGTTCACATGCTGCGGCTTATTACAAATTCAACAGAAGGGGCTAAGATTTGTTTAATTCCCAGGCTGACTGTTCGGGCGGCCTTTTGTGGAAGTGATGGGCTTTCTGCCTGTCTTCCTTGCCAAGGTTCTGAGACTCTCCCTACCTGATATTTATTTATCCTTTACCTTTCAGAGACAGCCAAGTCCTAAGGTATTTAAATATATTATCTAGATTATCCAGACTCATTTTTAATAAAAAAAATTGTCTTAGGGGTTGTGATAACAAAATGGCAAGAATGTCCCTGGGAGGATTTCCCTGGGACTCTTGCCTGCCTACTTAGTGGGAACTTTCTTTTTCTTACTTACTCCAGAAGTTGAAATCACATTATATTTAATTCACAAGAACTGATTTTTAAATCTAATTAAACAATATTCAAGACTTTGTAATAAATAGTCTTCTCTAGAGGTGAGTACTCTGCAAAGAACATCCTTATTCTATGATCCCCATGTTTTCCTGAAGAAGTTTATTATACAGTTTTGGACCATTGACCGGTTTAATATCAAATACTGATGTCAATAGAACAAACGTTTAACTTGATTCCTGCTCTCTGGGTTTACAATCTCAAGAGGACAAATACACAAATACACATTATCGGTTCACTTTGATCAACCATCTCTAGATCCTTCCAGTGGAAGCCAAGGTAAAGAGCTGAGGATATTTGTGGGACACTTAATCCTGGGGAGCAAGAAGGTGAGAGGCCAAACCGACTCCATCTTGAGACAGGCTTCCATCTTCAGGAAAAGAAAGAAAGCCTGAGAACTGACATGTAGCAGAACTCAAGCTGCACCCACGAACCTGGAAGGACCCCACAGCTTGTCCTTGGCCAGAGTCACTCCCTAGCTACTCCCTAGCAACAGTGAGTCAAAGATTAGTCTGATTGTTCCAGATGTACTTTCAGACTGTGGTTGTATATAGTCTAACTTCAGAGCACCCACCTGTCGGCTTATAGTCATTCTGTTAGATGTCTGCCAGACTGGAAACCCCCTCCTTCACCCCCTCACTTGCTTCTATTCTTCTATAAAAACTTGTCCTGCTAAGGGTTTGAGGCTGCTCCACCTTCCCTTTCCGTCCTGCTGTGTCAGGGTTGGGTTGGAGGAGAGCCCAAGCCCGAGCTTGTGATAAAGAGACCCTAATGCTATTACATAGGAAATGCCTCCTCGATGGTCTTTTGGGGTGCATGAACACTTCCTGGCACAACAAAGGAATTCGGGAAATGAAGGACTGTGAGAAGCAATGAAGAGTGATGAATTATTGAGTACCAACTCTTCATGTTGAAGAAACAGCCCAAGGCTGGCTGGACACTGATCAGCTGCTCACATGTCTCTAGACACTACACAGAAACTGAAATCTACAAGAAGGCAAGAGAGGCCATTTTGCTTCCTGGCTTCCTCTAGCCTCCTACTCCCTTCTCTTGGCAATGGCCCCATTGCGTTCTGATTCCCCTGCCTATGAATTTGCATCATCAAGTACAGGAACTTGCAGCTAGTGGTCTCAGGGGACCTGAGCTAAAGCTGAGCTGATAGGTAAGGAAAGGCAATCTGGAGTCTGAGCCAGCAGAGTCGAGAGAAAAACAATAGCATGACCCACACAAAGAACCATGAACAAAACCGACTGATGAGGAAAAAGGTAAACTGATGAGACTATTTTTTTGATGAGGCTCTTTTTTACTGAAAGGTTATATTCATATTATAAACATTATAAAACCCAGAGTGTGAGCACCAGATCTTGAAGTCTATGTCCTAACCCTGAAGTAGTGAATGGGTTGGCTGCTTCCCTAACAAGAATGCTCATGTGGGAGCAGGGGCCTTTACAGAGGATACTGCTTGAAAGAAACCCATAAGCCCTTAGACTAAAAAACATCAAACGTGACAAAAACATCAGAACCATTTTCCAAGTCAGAAATGAAAAGGACAAGTAGCCCTCTTTCTTTATTGTGTTTTGTTGGGACCTGTTTATTCTTTCCTGGATGTATTCTCCCAGAAGAGCAGTTAGATAAAGTCAAATATAGGATGGTCCCTAGCCCAAAGATTTTTCACACAAAAGGTGAGATATATATATATGATATCAGTAGCCCTCAAAATTCAGGTATCACAAATGATTGATGACAGTGACTTCACCTGTGGATCCATTGTATCATTTCCTCATTACCTGTGAACTAAAGCTTAGGTGTGTCAGTAAAAAGTTTAAATAACAATGTTAGTTTTGTGAAATCTGTGGAAATGGTTTCACTCTGAACACCCCGGGTTTCACCACGGAGAATGGAGAATCTCTTCAAGCTATTTGTAAGTCTCTACTTCAGCTTCTCGACTGCTTGTATGCACACATCCTAGGCACCAATCTCCTTCGCTTTGTTTTAAGCACCATAAATTATTCTGGAAAAATCAATCACACCCTTCGCCAGAGCTCAAGTGAAAATACAACAGACTGTCTCCTGGATTGTTTCCTGTGTGTAATTCTCAGCTAACCTTATTCGACCTCAATAACATTCCTGAAGTCCTGGGTTTTTTGTTATTCCAGATGAATTTGCAAATTGTTCTGTCTAACTCTTTGAAGAATTGGATTGGTATTTTGATAGGGATTGCATTGAATCTGTAGAACGCTTTTGGTAAAATGGCCATTTTACTGTATTAATCCTGCCAATCCATGAGCATGGGAGAACTTTCCATCTTCTGAGGTCTTCTTCATTTTCGTTCTTCAGAGTCTTGAAGTTCTTATTGTACAGATCTTTTACTTGCTTGGTTAAAGTCACACCGAGGTGCTTTATATTATTTGGGTCTATTATGAAGGGTGTCGTTTCCCTAATTTCTTTCTCGGCTTGTTTCTCTTTTGTGTAGAGGAAGGCTACTGATTTATTTGAGTTAATTTTATACCCAGCCACTTTGCTGAAGGTGTTTATCAGCTTTAGTAGTTCTCTGGTGGAACTTTTGGGATCACTTAAATATACTATCATATCATCTGCAAATAGTGATATTTTGACTTCTTCTTTTCCGATCTATATCCCCTTGACCTCCTTTTGTTGTCTGATTGCTCTGGCTAGGACTTCGAGAACTATATTGAATAAGTAGGGAGAGAGTGGGCAGCCTTGTCTAGACCCTGATTTTAGTGGGATTGCTTCAAGTTTCTCACCATCTAGTATAATGTTAGCAACTGGTTTGCTGTATATGGTTTTTACTATGTTTAGGTATGGGCCTTGAATTCCTATTCTTTCCAGGACTTTTATCATGAAGGGGTGTTGAATTTTGTCAAATGCTTTCTCAGCATCTAATGAAATGATCATGTGGTTTTGTTCTTTCAGTTTGTTTATATAATGGATCACGTTGATGGTTTTTCTTATATTAAACCATCCCTGCATGCCTGGGATGAAGCCTACTTGATCATGGTGGATGATTGTTTTGATGTGCTCTTGGATTCGGTTCACCAGAATTTTATTGAGTATTTTTGTGTCGATATCCATAAGGGAAATTGGTCTGAAGTTCTCTTTGTTGGGTCTTTGTGTGGTTTAGGTATAAGAGTAATTGTGGCTTCGTAGAAGGAATTCGGTAGGGCTCCATCTGTTTCAATTTTCTGGAATAGTTTGGATAATATTGGTATGAGGTCTTCTATGAAGGACTGATAGAATTCTGCACTAAACCCTCTGGACCTGGGCTCTTTTTGGTTGGGAGACCTTTAATGACTGTTTCTATTTCCTTAGGAGTTATGGGGTTGTTTAACTGGTTTATTTGTTCCTGATTTAACTTCGGTACCTGGTATCTGTCTAGGAAATTGTCCATTTCCTGCAGATTTTCAAGTTTTGTTGAATATAGGCTTTTATAGTAAGATCTGATGACTTTTTGAATTTCCTCTGAATCTGTACTTATGTCCCCCTTTTCATTTCTGATTTTGTTAATTTGGACACACTCTGTGTCCTCTCGTTAGTCTGGCTAAGGGTTTATCTATCTTGTTGATTTTCTCAAAGAACCAACTTTTGGTTCTGTTGATTCTTTGTTATAGTCCTTTTTGTTTCTACTTGGTTGATTTCAGCTCTGAGTTTGATTATTTCCTGCCTTCTACTCCTCCTGAGTGTATTTGCTTCTTTTTGTTCTAGAGCTTTTAGGTGCGCTGTCAAGCTGCTGACATATGCTCTTTCCTGTTTCTTTCTGCAGGCACTCAGCGCTATGAGTTTTCCTCTTAGCACAGCTTTCATTGTGTCCCATAAGTTTGGGTATGATGTACCTTCATTTTCATTAAATTCTAAAAAGTCTTTAATTTCTTTATTTCTTCCTTGACCAGGTTATCATTGAGTAGAGCATTGTTCAATTTCCACGTATATGTGGGCATTCTTCCCTTATTGTTATTGAAGACCAGTTTTAGGCCGTGGTGGTCCGATAGCACGCATGGGATTATTTCTATCTTTCTGTACCTCTTGAGGCCCGTTTTTTGACCAATTATATGGTCAATTTTGGAGAAAGTGCCATGAGGAGCTGAGAAGAAGGTATATCCTTTTGCTTTAGGATAGAATGTTCTATAAATATCCGTTAAGTCCATTTGGCTCATGACTTCTCTTCGTCTGTCTACGTCTCTGTTTAATTTCTGTTTCCATGATCTGTCCATTGATGAGAGTGGGGTGTTGAAATCTCCTACAATTATTGTGTGAGGTGCAATGTGTGTTTTGAGCTTTAGTAAGGTTTCTTTTACCTATGTAGGTGCCCTTGTATTTGGGGCATAGATATTTAGGATTGAGAGTTCATCTTGGTGGATTTTTCCTTTGATGAATATGAAGTTTCCTTCCTTATCTTTTTTGATGAATTTAATTGAAAATTGATTTTATTTGATATTAGAATGGCTACTCCAGCTTGCTTCTTCTGACCATTTGCTTGGAAAGTTGTTTTCCAGCCTTTCACTCTGAGGTAGTGTCTGTCTTTGTCTCTGAGGTGTGTTTCCTGTAGGCAGCAGAATGCAGGGTCCTCGTTGCGTATCCAGTTTGTTAATCTATGTCTTTTTATTGGGGAGTTGAGGCCATTGATGTTGAGAGATATTAAGGAATAGTGATTATTGCTTCCTGTTATATTCATATTTGGATATGAGGGTATGTTTGTGTGCTTTTCTTCTCTTTGTTTTGTTGAGAAGATGATTAGTTTCTTGCTTCTTCTAGGATATAGCTTGCCTCCTTGTGTTGGGCTTTACCATTTATTATCCTTTGTAGTGCTGGATTTGTAGAAAGATATTGTGTAAATTTGGTTTTGTCATGGAATATCTTGGTTTCTCCATCTATGTTAATTGAGAGTTTTGCAGGATACAGTAACCTGGGATGGCATTTGTGTTCTCTTAGGGTCTGTATGACATCAGTCCAGGATCTTCTGGCTTTCATAGTTTCCGGCGAAAAGTCTGGTGTGATTCTGATAGGTCTGCCTTTATATGTTACTTGACCTTTTTCCCTTACTGCTTTTAATATTCTTTCTTTATTTTGTGCGTTTGGTGTTTTGACAATTATGTGACGGGAGGTGTTTCTTTTCTGGTCCAATCTATTTGGAGTTCTGTAGGCTTCTTGTATGTCTATGGGTATCTCTTTTTTTAGGTTAGGGAAGTTTTCTTCTATGATTTTGTTGAAGATATTTACTGGTCCTTTGAGCTGGGAGTCTTCACTCTCTTCTATACCTTTTATCCTTAGGTTTGATCTTCTCATTGAGTCCTGGATTTCCTGTATGTTTTGGACCAGTAGCTTTTTCCGCTTTACATTATCTTTGACAGTTGAGTCAATGATTTCTATGGAATCTTCTGTTCCTGAGATTCTCTCTTCCATCTCTTGTATTCTGTTGGTGAAGCTCATATCTACAGCTCCTTGTCTCTTCTTTTGGTTTTCTATATCCAGGGTTGTTTCCATGTGTTCTTTCTTGATTGCTTCTATTTCCATTTTTAATTCCTTCAACTGTTTGATTGTGTTTTCGGAATTCTTTCAGGGATTTTTGTGATTCCTCTCTATGGGCTTCTACTTGTTTATTTATGTTTTCCTGGAATTCTTTCAGGGATTTTTGCGATTCCTCTCTGTAGGCTTCTACTTGTTTATTAATGTTTTCCTGTGTTTCTCTAAGGGAGTTCTTCACGTCTTTCTTGAAGTCCTCCAGCATCATGATCAAATATGATTTTGAAACTAGATCTTGCTTTTCTGGTGTGTTTGGATATTCTGTGTTTGCTTTGGTGGGAGAATTGGGCTCTGATGATGCCATGTAGTCCTGGTTTCTGTTGCTTGGGTTCCTGCACTTGCCTCTTGCCATCAGATTATCTCTAGTGTTACTTTGTTCTGCTATTTCTGACATTGGCTAGACTGTCCTATAAGCCTGTGTGTCAGGAGTGCTGTAGACCTGTTTTCCTGTTTTCTTTTGGCCAGTTATGGGGACAGAGTGTTCTGCTTTTGAGCATGTAGTTTTTCCTATCTACAGGTCTTCAGCTGTTCCTGTGGGCCTGTGTCTTGAGTTCACCAGGCAGGTCACTTGCAGCAGAAAAGTTGGTCTTACCTGTGGTTCCAAGGCTCAAGTTTGCTCGTGGGGTGTTGCCTATGAGCTCTCCGAGGCGGCAGCAACCAGGAAGATCTGTGCCACCCTTTCCGGGGGCTTCCGTACACCAGGGTTCCAGATGGCGTTTGGTGTTTTCCTCTGGAATCAGTAATGTGTGCAGAGTGCAGTCTCTTCTGGTTTCCCAGGCATGTCTGCCTCTCTGAAGGTTTAGCTCTCCCTCTCACAGGATTTGGGTGCAGAGAACTGTTTATCTGGTCGGTCCCTTCAGGTTCTGGCAGTGTCTCAGACGCAGCAGACCTGCTCCTCCTGCGCCCTCCTCTACGGGAACCCAGAGGCTGTATACAGTTTCCTCTTGGGCCAGGGATATGAGCAGGGGTGGGCAGTGTTGGTGGTCTCTTCTGCTCTGCAGCCTCAGGAGTGCCCACCTGACCAGGCGGTGAGGTCTCTCTCCCACGGGGTTTGGGAGCAGAGAGCTGCTGCGGGCAGGGATCCTCGGGTTTGGGATTCCCGCTAACCACCAGAAGTGCCCAGTCCTAGAGGAATTTTGCCTCTGTGTGTCCTGAGTTCACCAGGCAGGTCGCTTGTAGCAGAAAAGTTGGTCTTACCTGTGGTCCCGAGGCTCAAGTTTGCTCGTGGGGTGCTGCCTATGAGCTCTCTGTGGTGGCAGCAACCAGGAAGATCTCTATGGTTTTTATTAACTAAATATTCAAATAAAATCTCTGTAACCTCAACCTGAACTTTTACTATTTTGCTTTGAATTTTTGTTTTCTTATGTGGTTTACTATAGCTGTTATAATTTAGAAGATAGCATTCTCCCCACCAGAAAAATTTTAAATCTGACACTTCTACCAAATTTTTTATAACAGTAACAAAGTTAGTTTTTAAAGTATGAAATATCCTGTTGATGACATCTTTAAAAATATGTGGAATAAAATACCTAGAGATTAATCTGGCCTCAAAGGTATGCACTCAGTTATGAGTGGGTATTAGCCATAAAATATAAGATACCTATGGTACATCCCACAGACACAAAGACGCTGAACAAGAAGGAAGACACAGGGAGGATGCTTGGATCTCACTAAGAAGGAGGAATAAATATTCATCAGAGGCAGATGGAGGGAAGGAAATGGGAGGGGGTGTGGAGGGTAATGGGAGGTTCAGGATCAGGTGTGGGGACGGACAGAAAGATGACTAGCTATCCATGAAAATGAATGGAAATCTGCAACTGATGGGGGTGAGGAGATAGGGGCATCTCCAGGATGAGACAGAGACCTGAGATAGGGAGGTTCTCATGAATCAGTGGGGATGTCCTGAGTCGAGACTCATGGCATTGGGAATATGGAACCTGAAGAGGCCGCTTCCTGTGTCCAGGCAGGAACCCCAGGCAGGAACCCCAATGGATCGATAGAGACACCAATCCACTACAAAACTTTCAACCCCAAATTTATACTGTCTACAAGAAAACCAGGTATGGGGGATGAAGCAGACTGGAGGAATGATGAACCAATAATAGGCCCGACATGAGACCCATCTCATGGGCAAGCACCAATTCCTTAACACTATTAAAGATAAGACTCCACCCAGCAGCTGATTCCGACAGATGCAGACACCCACAGCCAAATAGTGGATGGAGCTCGGGGATTCTTAGAGAAGAAAAGGAGGAAGGATTGCAGGCCTGAAAGGAATGGGAACTCCACAGGAAGATCAACAGAATCTACTAACATGGACCCTCAGGACTCTCAGAGTCTGAAACACCAACCAAAGAACATACACAGGCTAGACCTAGACATATATATATTATTCCTCCTTCTTAGTGAGATCCAAGCATATCAATATATATATATATATGAATGAATGATTGGTCTTCATATGGGTCCCAAACAACTGATCAAGGGCTATCCCAAAAGCTTTCGCCTGTATCTGGAATATGTTCTTCTAGCTCGGCTGCCTTGTTTGACTTCAGGAGGGGATGATTCGCCTAGCCTCACAGAGACTTGATGTGTCAGGTAGGAGGATACCAAGGGGGTCCCTACCCACTCAGAGGAGAAGAGGAAAGAAGAAGGGGGAAAGGATAGTGGGAGGGAGTAGGCAGTGATCAGGATGTAAAGTAAATGAGAAAAAAAGCATACTATAGTTGAATAAAAGCACATTTTATAAACATAATATAAGATACCTAGAAATTAACCTAACTGAAAAGGTAGAGGACATCCAAACTTTAAAATATTGACCAAAGAAAGGAAGATTCTAAGAGATAAAAAAGAGACCAAATATGATAGTTCATGCCAGGACTTAGGAGACAGAAGCAGGCAGGTGTCTGTGAGTTCAGGGCCAGTCTGGTCTGCACAGCAAGCTCCAAGACAGCTAAGACTATAGAAAGACCCTGTTTCAATAAATAGATGAAAGAGGAGGGGGGAGAATATGACAGAAAGAGTATTCATGCTCATGGAGTTGCAATATTAATATTATGGAAATGGTAACATTACTAAATGAAGTTTACAGACTTAGTTTAAGTCCCATCAAAATCCCAATGGCATCAGTGAACTAGGGGAACAAAAATTTAAAACAGGCATGGCCATGCACGTCTTTAATTCCAACACTGGAGAAACACAGTCAGGTGAATCTTTATGATTTCAAGGACAGGCTTAGTCTCTGTAGTCACCCACCAGTCATTGAGGGTTCTATATAGAGAAGATGGGTTCCAGCAGGAGACAGAAGGAGATGAAAAGGGAGGGAAGAGGTAGGAAAGATCAAAACTCATTTTATAAATGCAAGAAACTGCAAACAATTTTAAACAATTTTTAAAAGAAATACACTGTTTTCAAAAGATGCAGAAGCTGGAAAGAACCCAGAAGTCCTTCAACACCTCTGTTGAATGCAGAAAATGTGGTACATTGACACAATGGAATATTACTCGACTATTAAAAACAATGACTTCATGAAATTCTCAGACAAATAGATGGAACTAGAAAATATCATCCAGAGTGAGGTAACCCAGTCACAAAAGAACACTCATGGTATACACTCACTGATAAGTGGATATTAGCCCAAAAGCTTGGAATACCCAAGATACAATTCACAAATCACATGAAGCTCAAGAAGAAGACCAAAATGTGAATGCTTAGTCCTTCTTAGAAGTGGAAACAAAATACTCACAGGAGGATATACAGGGACAAAGTGTGGAGCAGAGACTAAAGGAAAGGCCATCCAGAGCCTGCCCCACCTGGGGATCAATCTCATATGCAGCCACCAAACCCAATCACTATTGCTGATGCCAAGAAGTGCTTGCTGACAGGAGCCTAATATGGATGTCTCTGAGAGGCTCTGCCAGAGCCTTACTAATACATATGAGGATGCTTACAGCTAACCATCGGACTGAGCATGGGGACCCCAATGGAGGAGTTAGAGAAAAGACTGAAGGAGCTGAAGGGTTTTGCAACCCCTTAGGAAGAACAACAAAATCAACCAACCAGACCCGCCCCCCAGAGTTCCCAAGGGATTAAACCACCAACCAAAGAGTACACATGGAAGAACCCATGGCTCCAGCCACATACCTAGCAGAGGATGGCATTGTCTGGCATCAATAGGAGAAGAAGCCCTTGGTCCTGTGAAGGCTCTTTTTCCCAGTATAGGAGAATGCCAGGGTGTTGAGGTGGGAGTGGGTAGGTGGGAGGGGTAGCATCCTCACAGAAGCAGTGGAAGGGGGTATGGGAGAGGGGGAACCAGGAAAGGGGATACTATTTGAAATGTAAATACATAAAATATCCAATAAAAGTTAAAAAGAAAAAAAGAGAACAGAAGGACAAAAGGAAGCAAGGAAGAAGGGCTGAACCGGAGCTAGTGAAAATACTTGGGAGAAAATGGAAGCAAAATATTCACAGGGAAGAGCATAAATGAAACAATAATATCTCTGTGAATATGTATCCTTGTGCACATGCACATGTGTTTGTATGTACACACATGTGCAAAAGAAGCAGTATATAGTCACAGCACATAAAATGTGGGACACAGTAAGCAGAAGACGAGATCTTGTATGCTCCATAGTAGACTTTGCGTTTATCCCACAGGCGATGTATCATTTACAGTTTGTGAAAATAAGTGACCAAGTTAGATTGTGTTACCCACTGACAATGAGTTATTTGGGGAGAATTCAGTGACAGTTTCAGTTAGGTCTTGGTAAATGGGAAAGGTGTTTTGTATCCAGAGTCTGGAACATAAGGGCAAGTATTGTCATGGTGTCCTTTCCAGAAGAGTTCATTATTTTCTCTCTTCCCATATCTATACACTAAAGAGAGTTTGTTATGATTCTTATAGCTTGTAGAATCATCTTTAAGACTTATAAGAACATCCATACATAATGTTGCAGGTTATACAGAAAAAAATAGAGTAGAACCAATAAATATAACTCTAAGAGCATGTGGTCTAGATGTCATGTACAGCAAGGACTCTAACCACTATGTCTCAGGGACTAACAAGCTATAAATTGCCTCTGAAACAGACATCAGCCCTTCTAATATACCATCCATTAAATGTCAGAATCTTCAGAAATATCAAGAACACTCAAGGTCTACCTAGCCTATCTAACTAAATATAGAAACCTTCAGGATGGTTCTTTCAGTCGAGAGCCATGAGTAGGCCAAGGTGCTCATTGAGAATGACTCAAGCCACATGCATGGGCCAAGAGCTTCATATAAATGTAAATAATAAGCAATGAGGTTCTGGAATTGACATTCAAGTCCTCTGAATCCACTGGCAAACATATGCCACTGATATGACTAATAGCACAGCAGCAGCTAAGATTTGTGTGGTGCCATCTTCCTGAGAGGCACCAGATGTGCAGTACTGTCTCACACCATGATTGTCTTGGAAATGGAACCTGTCAAAGTACCTTCACCTGTTGATGGACAGCAAAGCTTTGCTTCATTCTGATGTGCAGGTTCCCTTGTTTCCTGACTGTTGGAAGAGCTTGTATCTTACTGCTGGCCTAAACAACTTGAACATGAACTCCTTATGCAGAATTCTCTGCTACATTCTCTCTAGGGTATAAAGGACACAAGGAAGGTTCATTTTGTCCCCTTGCCAGGGGGAGTTCCCATAGTATTAGAGCTCCATCTATAAACAGTCTTCAAGGCCACAGACATTTCCTGCCCTAAATATTTCCTCATCAGGGGTGAAAACTCAGAAGATAGTCCCATATGAATTATACTTGACAAATTCCATAAACTACTTAATGTGATAGTGTTTGCCTTGTTATCAAAAGTGATTTAAATAAATATAGCTTCTAGAGACAATTATTGAGCTTTTTCATCTAAGCTTGGAATCCCATTCAATACTCCCTGGTCTCTGGGCTTATCTTATCACCAACATGGGCTTAGTTCAAAGCTGTCCCATTAGGTAACAGACCATGTTACTACTTAGACTGGATATAGAAGTCTTTGTACTTTCTGTATGTTTTCTGGGCTGTGATAAATTTTGGTGGCTAGTCAAAGTTTGATTTAGGAACCTGGTCTTTAAATTCCGCATTGGTTAATAATTACCAAATTTAATATGCCATCATTCATGTCTGCTGTCAATTAAGGAACACATTAGATTGTTTAATATTTAAGCACAGTTTGCTCAGCACATTTTCTCTTTTTTAACATAAATTCAGAGGATAGAAGCTATTGCCTCTTTGGGTAAATGTCCAAGTGGAAATATAACATGATCTTACACAGAAGACCCAAAGTCGAGAGACTGTTGCCTCCACTCTGTCACTGCTATCACCAAACTTCTGAAAGTCCTAGGATACCCTGGTCCATTACAGAAAGAGAAATGTTTCTGCACATCATACTCTAGTCTTGGTAACTTAAGCAAGAATGCTAACCATTCTAACTTTAGCATCACAATAGGAAGCTCCATTACTGCAAAGAATACTTTTTTGGCTATGCCTTGACCTGCTCCTGATTTTCTCTGTGCCACTACCAATTAACCACCCACTGGCTCTCTGCTTCAGGTTGCTGTGACTGGGGACACATAAAATCTGACTGACTCACCCTCTGCAGGCTAATTTATATATGTAGAATTACTTCAGAAGCTATGCAACATGATACATGAACATCCCTAGAATGGTTTCAGAAGTGCAAAATGATTTACCAGCATGGTGAGGGAACATGTGAAGCCAGGGTGGAAAATGAAAAGTGAAGGCTGTGGATTGACACTGGGGAATTACCACTTCTGACCACTATCTAAGTTTGGCCCTCCTTCCAAGACAGAGATAGTAGAGCTAACTTTAAATAAACTAGACACACAGATGTACTCTTTGTGGGGTCAAAAAAAAGTTCTGAGTTAATATGAGATAGCAAATAGCTCCCTCGTGGCTGTATTGATGATGATGGTGATGGTGAAAGTTGTGATGGTGGTGGTGATGGTGATGGTGGTGATGGTGGTGATGGTGGTGGAGGACGTGGTGGTGGTAGTGGTGGTGATGGAAGTGATGGTGGTGGTGATGGAGGTCGTGGTGATGGTGGTGGTGGAGGAGGTGGTGGTGGTAGTGGTGGTGATGGTGATGGTGGTGGTGGAAGTGATGGTGGTAGTGGTGATGGAGGTGATGGTGGTTGTGGTGGTGGTAGTGGTGATGGAGGTGATAGTAGTGGTGGTGATGGAGGTGATGGCAGTGGTGGTGGTAGTGGTGATGGAGGTGATAGTAGTGGTGGTGATGGAGGTGATGGCAGTGGTGGTGGTGATGATGGTGGTGGTGAAGGTGATGGTGGTGGTGAAGGTGATGGTGGTGGTGAAAGTTGTGATGGTGGTGGCAATCATGGAGGTGATGATGGTTGTGGTAGAGAAGGTGTTGGTGATGGTTGTGGTGGAGGTGATGGTGGTGGTGGTAGTAGTGGTGATAGAGGTGATCGTGGTGGTGATGGTGGTGGTGGAGGAGATGGTAATGGTGGTGATGGTGGTGGTGGTGATGGAGGTGATGGTAGTGGTAGTGGTGATGGAGGTGATGGTGGTGGTGATGGTGGTGATGAAGGTGATGGTAGTGGTGGTGATGGTGGTGGTGAACGTAATGGTGGGGGGTAGTGGTGGTGGAATAGGTGATGGTGGTAGTGGTGATAGTGGTGGTAAAGGTGATGGTGGTGGTGGGGGTAATGGTGGTGGAGGAGTTGATGGTGGTGTTTGTGATGGTGGTGATAGTGGTGGTGGTGGTGGTGGTGATGGTGGTAGTGGTGATAGTGATGGTGGTGGGTGATGGTGGTGGTGGTGGTGGGTGATGGTGGTGGTGGTGGTGGTGGTGATGAAAGTGATGGTGGTGGTGATGGTGATGGTGGTGGTGATGGTGGTGGTGGTGGTGATGGTGGTGGTGGTGGTGATGGTGGTGGTGGTGGTGATGGTGGTGGTGGTGGTGATAGTAGTGGTTTTGATGGTGGTGGTGGTGGTGGTGGTGGTGGTGGTGGTGGTGGTGGTTATAGTAGTGGTTTTGGTGGTGGTGGTGACTATAAGCATCTTTATTAGAGTTATATAACCTTGGAGATGGAAGAGCTATTAGCCACCATCTCTGTCTGCCTCCATTTAACTGCCTTATTCTGAATAAGACGATATCAAGGCTTATGCAGCTGAAACAACAGCTAAACCACATGACTGCTTAACAGTGTGGTCACAAGAAGAAACCCAGATTACTCTGTGATGCTTTCTTCATTACGTCCATTGCCTGTATCTTCCATCATTCCTCCATCATTTTTTTTGAATTAGCAATTTGAAAGGTGTTTTGGTTATTCATTCACTCAACAAATACCAACTGTTTGCTTTGAGCTAGATATATTCAAAGCACCAGGGATCCAACAATAAATAAAACATAAATACCCTGTTTTCATAGAACAAATACAAAAGCAATTGCTAAGGAGAAAATAAATAAAACAGGAATAAAGGAAGTAAAATTTCTAAATATCTAGGGGAAATGTGTTTTAAGGAAAGATCTAAAGAAAGTGAAAGAGCTAGTACTATAAGTATATAGCCATGAGCATTCCAAATAGAGGGCCAAACAAGTGCAGAGGTCCTGAGGTAATATTTCTTGCTATATTCAGGTAACAGTGAAGAGGCCAGTGTGCAAAAAATGAGTGAATGACATGGTGAAGCCAGAGATACGTGACAGGAACTAGGTCTGCTCATATCAAGCATTCATAGAAGGGCTGCAGCCGAGATGCTGAGTCCAGTGAGATGCTCCATAGAGCAACATGTTGATAGAATCTCAGTGGGGAAATGCTAATGAAGCTAAGACTACAAGGGGGAAAGATTGTTAGGAACATCTGGCAGAGAATTGGCAATGGTGTGGACAGTTCTGGTGACAGCAAGAACTAAGGGGAAAGATTGTCATGTGGACCGAACAGATTCAAGACACGAAAGTCAAGTCTAGCACAGCTGAAATATTTGCTCTGAATAACTGAAAGGACAGAGTTTATATCAGCAGAAAGAAGGGAGAACTGGGCAGAAGCTAGTTTGAAAGGGAATATAGTATTCACGCTCTCCATGCTAGCCATTCACATAAGGAGATGGTTAGATGCCTGCAGACTGAGTCAACTGATGCTTAACTAGTACAGCATCCAGAGCACAGGTGCTGGCTGAAGACATGAGCCAGGAGTTAGGGAAAAGAGAGATACTAAAACCATGAGAATGGAATAGCCACCTAGAGACTGAAGATGGATAGAGAAGAGGATTCCACAGTCAGCTCCAGGACTCTTCAGCATTTAAACATCTGTGGTAGTATGGAATGCTATGGAGCTAGAAACCCCACCAAATCCTGGCCCAGTCTCTCTGAAGGAGTCCCCCTCTCTGCACATGCCTTCATGCCTAAACTGTTCTTTCCTTTTATTAGCTATTTTTCTTCAAAATCATATGCTGTTTCATTTTTTATGTCTTTACTTTATAGGACTAGTTACGTTTTCCAAAACACAAATCCTCTCCTATCCTCTGAAAGAAAAGATTCACTGCCATCAGCTACCTTCAAAAGAATACATCTATACATCAGACTCTGATGGCTAGTTTATACGGAGAGACACCAAAATAAGGAAAAGATAGCACACATTTCCTCTCATGTGAGGAATCTAGAGATAGATAAATGATAATGATGATGAAGAAGAGAGATGGAGATAGACAGATGAGATAGATAGATAGATAGATGATCGATAGACAGACAGATAGATAGATAGATAGATAGATAGATAGATAGATAGATAATCAATGGATAGATAGATAGATAGATGATCAATGGATAGATAGATAGATAGATGATCAATGGATAGATAGACAGACAGACAGACAGACAGACAGACAGACAGAAAAACCTGTACCTAGTTGTAGTGTGGCTCAGCCCTGGCACACACCTTTAATCCAAGAGTGTTGCAGGATATTTGATTACACTGTGAGGTTATGTACTAGAAAAACCTGTTTGTAATTGTGCTGTGGTTCAGCCTTGGCACACACCTTTAATTTAAGAGCTTTCTATTTATTGTAATTGAATAAAGTCAAACATAGGTGAAGAGGCTGAGCAAGCAACCAGTTGTCGGGGAGTAAACATAGGGAAAAAACATATAGAGTGAGAGGAAGTCAGAAGGATGGATACAAGAAATACCAAGGACATTCGGTTTGAAAGGTTTTTAAGGCAGTATGGGGAAGAAGTGGTTTTTCCCTTCTGGGATGTCAGTTAAGGAGGAAGGTAGGCTGAGTGCTTCCTCTCCCTCTCTGAGCTAGCAGACTTTCACCACAGCATCTGGCTCCGGAGTGGTCATGTGGTAAAATCAAATGTTTGGAATTTTGTCTTAAAAACAACATAGATTGATAGATTGAGAGATAGATAGATAGATAGATAGATAGATAGATAGATAGATAGACAGACAGATAGATGATTGATAGATAGATAGATAGATAGATAGATAGATAGACAGACAGACAGATAGATGATTGATAGATAGATAGATAGATAGATAGATAGACAGACAGACAGATAGATGATTGATAGATAGATAGATAGATAGATAGATAGATAGATAGATAGATAGATAGATGATAGATAGATAGACAAACAGACAGATGTATGGATAAATATCCAAGAGGGATATGAAAGCAGACAGGGGCAGAGAAAGGGTACCAATGGAAAGAGAAGGGGGATCAAAGGGTAATTATGTCATAGTGAAACTCACTCTTTTGCATACTACAATGCTTTTAAATAAATAAGAAAACCATGAGTCAGTGAAACCATAAAGAATAGGGAGGTATAGAAAGCAAACAATGGGAGACCCAACCGCCTGGTCAGGTGGGCACTCCTGAGGCTGCAGAGCGGAAGAGACCACCAACACTGCTCACCCCTGCCCACATCCCTGGCCCAAGAGGAAACTGTATAAGGCCTCTGGGCTCCCGTGGGGGAGGGCCCAGGAGCGGCAGGACCCCTTCCGAAGACACCGCCGGACCCTGAAGGAAACAGACCGGATAAACAGTTCTCTGCACCCAAATCCCGTGGGAGGGAGAGCTAAACCTTCAGAGAGGCAGACAGGCCTGGGAAACCAGAAGAGACTGCTCCCTGCACACACATCTCGGACGCCAGAGGAAAAAGCCAAAGACCATCTGGAACCCTGGTGCACTGAAGCTCCCGGAAGGGGCGGCACAGGTCTTCCTGGTTGCTGCCGCTGCAGAGAGCCCCTGGACAGCACCCCACGAGCAAACCTGAGCCTCGGGACCACAGGTAAGACCAAATTTTCTGCTGTAAGAAAGCTGCCTGGTGAACTCAAGACACAGGCCCACAGGAACAGCTGAAGACCTGTAGAGAGGAAAAACTACACGCCCGAAGCAGAACACTCTGTCCCCATAACTGACTGAAAGAGAGGAAAACAGGTCTACAGCACTCCTGACACACAGGCTTATAGGACAGTCTAGCCACTGTCAGAAATAGCAGAACAAAGTAACACTAGAGATAATCTGATGGCGAGAGGCAAGCGCAGGAACCCAAGCAACAGAAACCAAGACTACATGCCATCATCGGAGCCCAATTCTCCCACCAAAACAAACATGGAATATCCAAACACACCAGAAAAGCAAGATCTAGTTTCAAAATCATATTTGATCATGATGCTGGAGGACTTCAGGAAAGACCTGAACACACTTAGGGAAGCACAGGAAAACATTAATAAACAAGTAAAAGCCTACAGAGAGGAATCGCAAAAATCCCTGAAAGAATTCCAGGAAAACACAATCAAACAGTTGAAGGAATTAAAAATGGAAATAGAAGCAATCAAGAAAGAACACATGGAAACAACCCTGGATATAGAAAACCAAAAGAAGAGACAAGGAGTTGTAGATACAAGCTTCACCAACAGAATACAAGAGATGGAAGAGAGAATCTCAGGAGCAGAAGATTCCATAGAAATCATTGACTCAACTGTCAAAGATAATGTAAAGCGGAAAAAGCTACTGGTCCAAAACATACAGGAAATCCAGGACTCAATGAGAAGATCAAACCTAAGGATAATAGGTATAGAAGAGAGTGAAGACTCCCAGCTCAAAGGACCAGTAAATATCTTCAACAAAATCATAGAAGAAAACTTCCCTAACCTAAAAAAAGAGATACCCATAGACATACAGGAAGCCTACAGAACTCCAAATAGATTGGACCAGAAAAGAAACACCTCCCGTCACATAATTGTCAAAACACCAAATGCACAAAATAAAGAAAGAATATTAAAAGCAGTAAGGAAAAAAGGTCAAGTAACATATAAAGGGAGACCTATCAGAATCACACCAGACTTCTCGCCAGAAACTATGAAGGCCAGAAGATCCTGGACTGATGTTATACAGACCCTAAGAGAACACAAATGCCAGCCCAGATTACTGTATCCAGCAAAACTCTCAATTAACATTGATGGAGAAACCAAGATATTCCATGACAAAACCAAATTTACACAATATCTTTCTACAAATCCAGCACTACAAAGGATAATAAATGGTAAAGCCCAACATAAGGAGGCAAGCTATACCCTAGAAGAAGCAAGAAACTAATCGTCTTGGCAACAAAACAAAGAGAATGAAAGCACACAAACATAACCTCACATCAAATATGAATATAACGGGAAGCAATAATCACTATTCCTTAATATCTCTCAATATCAATGGCCTCAACTCCCCAATAAAAAGACATAGATTAACAAACTGGATACGCAACGAGGACCCTGCATTCTGCTGCCTACAGGAAACACACCTCAGAGACAAAGACAGACACTACCTCAGAGTGAAAGGCTGGAAAACAACTTTCCAAGCAAATGGTCAGAAGAAGCAAGCTGGAGTAGCCATTCTAATATCAAATAAAATCAATTTCCAACTAAAAGTCATCAAAAAAGATAAGGAAGGACACTTCATATTCATCAAAGGAAAAATCAACCAAGATGAACTCTCAATCCTAAATATCTATGCCCCAAATACAAGGGCACCTACATATGTAAAAGAAACCTTACTAAAGCTCAAAACACACATTGCACCTCACACAATAATAGTGGGAGATTTCAACACCCCACTCTCATCAATGGACAGATCATGGAAACAGAAATTAAACAGTGATGTCGACAGACTAAGAGAAGTCATGAGCCAAATGGACTTAACGGATATTTATAGAACATTCTATCCTAAAGCAAAAGGATATACCTTCTTCTCAGCTCCTCATGGTACTTTCTCCAAAATTGACCATATAATTGGTCAAAAAACGGGCCTCAACAGGTACAGAAAGATAGAAATAATCCCATGCGTGCTATCGGACCACCACGGCCTAAAACTGGTCTTCAATAACAATAAGGGAAGAATGCCCACATATACGTGGAAATTGAACAATGCTCTACTCAATGATAACCTGGTCAAGGAAGAAATAAAGAAAGAAATTAAAAACTTTTTAGAATTTAATGAAAATGAAGATACAACATACTCAAACTTATGGGACACAATGAAAGCTGTGCTAAGAGGAAAACTCATAGCGCTGAGTGCCTGCAGAAAGAAACAGGAAAGAGCATATGTCAGCAGCTTGACAGCACACCTAAAAGCTCTAGAACAAAAAGAAGCAAATACACCCAGGAGGAGTAGAAGGCAGGAAATAATCAAACTCAGAGCTGAAATCAACCAAGTAGAAACAAAAAGGACCATAGAAAGAATCAACAGAACCAAAAGTTGGTTCTTTGAGAAAATCAACAAGATAGATAAACCCTTAGCCAGACTAACGAGAGGACACAGAGAGTGTGTCCAAATTAACAAAATCAGAAATGAAAAGGGAGACATAACTACAGATTCGGAGGAAATTCAAAAAATCATCAGATCTTACTATAAAAACCTATATTCAACAAAATTTGAAAATCTTCAGGAAATGGACAATTTCCTAGACAGATACCAGGTATCGAAGTTAAATCAGGAACAGATAAACCAGTTAAACAACCCCATAACACCTAAGGAAATAGAAGCAGTCATTAAAGGTCTCCCAACCAAAAAGAGCCCAGGTCCAGACGGGTTTAGTGCAGAATTCTATCAAACCTTCATAGAAGACCTCATACCAATATTATCCAAACTATTCCACAAAATTGAAACAGATGGAGCCCTACCGAATTCCTTCTATGAAGCCACAATTACTCTTATACCTAAACCACACAAAGACACAACAAAGAAAGAGAACTTCAGACCAATTTCCCTTATGAATATCGACGCAAAAATACTCAATAAAGTTCTGGCAAACCGAATTCAAGAGCACATCAAAACAATCATCCACCATGATCAAGTAGGCTTCATCCCAGGCATGCAGGGATGGTTTAATATACGGAAAACCATCAACGTGATCCATTATATAAACAAACTGAAAGAACAGAACCACATGATCATTTCATTAGATGCTGAGAAAGCATTTGACAAAATTCAACACCCCTTCATGATAAAAGTCCTGGAAAGAATAGGAATTCAAGGCCCATACCTAAACATAGTAAAAGCCATATACAGCAAACCAGTTGCTAACATTAAACTAAATGGAGAGAAACTTGAAGCAATCCCACTAAAATCAGGGACTAGACAAGGCTGCCCACTCTCTCCCTACTTATTCAATATAGTTCTTGAAGTTCTAGCCAGAGCAATCAGACAACAAAAGGAGATCAAAGGGATACACATCGGAAAAGAAGAGGTCAAAATATCACTATTTGCAGATGACATGATAGTATATTTAAGTGATCCCAAAAGTTCCACCAGAGAACTACTAAAGCTGATAAACAACTTCAGCAAAGTGGCTGGGTATAAAATTAACTCAAATAAATCAGTTGCCTTCCTCTATACAAAAGAGAAACAAGCCGAGAAAGAAATTAGGGAAACGACACCCTTCATAATAGACCCAAATAATATAAAGTACCTCGGTGTGACTTTAACCAAGCAAGTAAAAGATCTGTACAATAAGAACTTCAAGACACTGAGGAAAGAAATTGAAGAAGACCTCAGAAGATGGAAAGATCTCCCATGCTCATGGATTGGCAGGATTAATATGGTAAAAATGGCCATCTTACCAAAAGCAATCTACAGATTCAATGCAATCCCCATCAAAATACCAATCCAATTCTTCAAAGAGTTAGACAGAACAATTTGCAAATTCATCTGGAATAACAAAAAACCCAGGATAGCTAAAGCTATCCTCAACAATAAAAGGACTTCAGGGGGAATCACTATCCCTGAACTCAAGCAGTATTACAGAGCAATAGTGATAAAAACTGCATGGTATTGGTACAGAGACAGACAGATAGACCAATGGAATAGAATTGAAGACCCAGAAATGAACCCACACACCTATGGTCACTTGATTTTTGACAAAGGAGCCAAAACCATCCAATGGAAAAAAGATAGTATTTTCAGCAAATGGTGCTGGTTCAACTGGAGGGCAACATGTAGAAGAATGCAGATCGATCCATCCTTATCACCCTGTACAAAGCTTAAGTCCAAGTGGATCAAGGACCTCCACATCAAACCAGACACACTCAAACTAATAGAAGAAAAACTAGGGAAGCATCTGGAACACATGGGCACTGGAAAAAATTTCCTGAACAAAACACCAATGGCTTATGCTCTAAGATCAAGAATCGACAAATGGGATCTCATAAAACTGCAAAGCTTCTGTAAGGCAAAGGACACTGTGGTTAGGACAAAACGGCAACCAACAGATTGGGAAAAGATCTTTACCAATCCTACAACAGATAGAGGCCTTATTTCCAAAATATACAAAGAACTCAAGAAGTTAGACCGCAGGGAAACAAATAACCCTATTAAAAAATGGGGTTCAGAGCTAAACAAAGAATTCACAGCTGAGGAATGCCGAATGGCTGAGAAACACCTAAAGAAATGTTCAACATCTTTAGTCATAAGGGAAATGCAAATCAAAACAACCCTGAGATTTCACCTCACACCAGTGCGATTGGCTAAGATCAAAAACTCAGGTGACAGCAGATGCTGGCGAGGATGTGGAGAAAGAGGAACACTCCTCCATTGTTGGTGGGATTGCAGACTGGTAAAACCATTCTGGAAATCAGTCTGGAGGTTCCTCAGAAAATTGGACATTGAACTGCCTGATGATCCAGCTATACCTCTCTTGGGCATATACCCAAAAGATGCCTCAACATATAAAAGAGACACGTGCTCCACTATGTTCATCGCAGCCTTATTTATAATAGCCAGAAGCTGGAAAGAACCCAGATGCCCTTCAACAGAGGAATGGATACAGAAAATGTGGTACATCTACACAATGGAATATTACTCAGCTATCAAAAACAACGAGTTTATGAAATTCGTAGGCAAATGGTTGGAACTGGAAAATATCATCCTGAGTGAGCTAACCCAATCACAGAAAGACATACATGGTATGCACTCATTGATAAGTGGCTATTAGCCCAAATGCTTGAATTACCCTAGATCCCTAGAACAAACGAAACTCAAGACGGATGATCAAAATGTGAATGCTTCACTCCTTCTTTAAATGAGGAAAAAGAATACCCTTGGCAGGGAAGGGAGAGGCAAAGATTAAAACAGAGACTGAAGGAACACCCATTCAGAGCCTGCCCCACATGTGGCCCATACATATACAGCCACCCAATTAGACAAGATGGATGAAGCAAAGAAGTGCAGACCGACAGGAGCCGGATGTAGATCGCTCCTGAGAGACACAGCCAGAATACAGCAAATATAGAGGCGAATGCCAGCAGCAAACCACTGAACTGAGAATAGGTCCCCTATTGAAGGAATCAGAGAAAGAACTGGAAGAGCTTGAAGGGGCTCGAGACCCCAAAAGTACAACAATGCCAAGCAACCAGAGCTTCCAGGGACTAAGCCACTACCTAAAGACTATACATGGACTGACCCTGGACTCTGACCCCATAGGTAGCAATGAATATCCTAGTAAGAGCACCAGTGGAAGGGGAAGCCCTGGGTCCTGCTAAGACTGAACCCCCAGTGAACTAGACTATGGGGGGAGGGCGGCAATGGGGGGAGGGTTGGGAGGGGAACACCTATAAGGAAGGGGAGGGGGGAGGGGGATGTTTGCCCGGAAACCGGGAAAGGGAATAACACTCGAAATGTATATAAGAAATACTCAAGTTAATAAAAAAAAAAAAAAAAAGAAAGCAAACAATGACCAGGTATTTGTTACGAGTGATGGTACAAATCAAGATGGTACTGAAGGGCGGGAAGTGGTCCTTTCATTCACATGTGTACAGTGCAGTTAAGTTCTGTTAAATATTCTTCAAGCTGCTTTCCATATAACATGTCATCTAACCACATCTCCAAATCCTTGCAATAACCCCAAGAAGAAAATTTTCTGCAGTTTGCTTTTGGGATTTCTTACAGTGCTGGGGTGAGCCCAGAGCCTTGAGCATGCTAGGCACACAATCCTCCACTGAGCTACATCCCAGCCCCTCACTAGCTACATTCTAGAAGAGAAGAATGACATTTGAAGCATGGAAAATAACTATTCCTTGACTACTGAACTGGACAATTTGACTGTATAGTCCCCCCTATAAAGGAGCTCAGTGACTGCAAACTGGCCATGAACATAGGAAACACCTCAAGTCTGTGGTCTGCCGGGTGTTTTGAGAAACAGTGATGGGTTGGTTTTGAATGCCTTTTGGTGGTGTTTGGCTTCCCTGTACCACAGTCCACACCAATCATTTCAGCCTTCATTCTCACACTGCATCACCTAACTTACCAGCTGTGATAGTGTGCCTGGGCTGTTGGCTATTACTCCAACAAACGTCTACCCCTAACAGCTTCAGCATGGCTTTAAGTTTAGTACACCCCTGTTCTGTTCCACATGTATACACATATCCTATACACCCTGTCAACCAACACCATCAATAGTATCATCAAGTAAAATAACACAACACAGAGATCCTTTCCATCACAACACTTTGAAGGCTTTGTTGTCATTGTTGTTTGAGTGTGTGTTTTGTTTTCATTTGCTTTGGTTTTGTCTTGGTTTTGTTTTGGTTTTGGTTGGTTGGTTGGGTGGGTGGGAGGGTGGGTGGGTTCATTGTTATTTGTTTGTTTGTTTGTTTGTTTGTTTGTTTGTCTGAATGAGACAGAATCACATGTAGACCAACCTGGTCCTGAACTCACATGCAACCCAGCTAACCTTTAACTAGCTCCCTCTTCAGCCTCCCAAGTTCTAGGATTGAATACATGTTTGAAACACTAGACCCAAATTCATCTGGATACTTTTCCCTACAGAGGTCATTCACAATGCCTGAGACACCTTCCCAGACAGATCTGTCCAAATACAAATCAAATCAACTTCCATGGCTTAAGAACAAGATTGGATACTGTATAAAAGCAGAACTCTGCCAGGAATATCTGTAATCATGAATTCAATTTTTTTTTCTTAATGACAAAGTGTCTGCAGAGAAAGGTCTTTAAAACCGAAGAAATGAAGTTGGGAGGGGACATTGGGAAGGGTTCGAGAGGAATGGGATGGAGGCCAAGAGCCCAAGGGGACTAGAGTTAGATGTGAGTCAGGTATCGTGGTGCAAGCCTTTGATCCCAGCACTTTGAAGGCAGAGCAGGAGGATCTCTGTGAATTTGAGACCACCCTGGTCTACATAGTGAGTTTCAGGACAGTCAGAGCTCTGTAGAGTTAGATATGAACATAGTATTGCAGACATGGAGAAATCATCTTTTTATTAGTCTTCTGGTTTTCAAAAAATAGTAGATTTAATTCTGATATTTTCTTACATGTTTATCCTTTTAGTTTCCCTGTTACAAATCATTAAATGTCTAGCACTTATAATTACTTTCTTGTATTGTCTGTACCATCAAGACAGCATATTTATTCAATACTGTCTGACTCTAGGATTGAAAAGAGCATTCTGATTCTGACAATTTGATGGAAGGAAACTTGTAATTAATGTTTGCTGTCAGTTTTTTTGAAGGTTCTTTAACAAAAGTCCAACTGCTATGAAGCTTTCTGGAAATGATAAGGAATGAGGAGTTTATCTGAGGTCCTAGCATCTTGCGAGTATTATCTAACAAAGGCATGAAGGCCAGTTTTCCAAAGGCTACTCTTTACTCTGCACGTTCCAGCAGAGGAAAACACAACTGGCTGTGACTAGCAGGGGGTTGTTTGTACCTGAGTGGAGAAGCAGCCCACTTATTAGACTCATCGGGGCTCACTTCTTCCTTCTGGAAAAGGAACTTTGTTATTTTTCTTCTCTTTACTCATAACACTAAAAGATTATTTTGGTTAGAAAGCTACAGAGCTACCTACAATGTGTTTAATAACTCAGTTCAGGGATTAGAATACCAAGCACGTACTCGCCTAGAGTTTACAAAGAACTTTAAACATGTTTCAATAATCAAAGACATAATGTCATGTTTCCATGCACATGAGTACATAAAATTTAAAAATTATATAGTAGTAAGCAGCAATTACATTATCCCCATACAAACATGGGGAAACTCGGAAAATCAAATGATACTCCCAAACTCACATAGCTGCAAGAGATCCCAGAGCAGAGATTCCAACCCAAACCCCATGTTCTTTCAGTGAGGTACTTGTCCTTGTATTTTAGCTATCATGATATTCGTAACATAATCCTGAAGCCAGTGGGCCTGACCACTCAGTCATCCATCAGGATTAAATATTGTTTGGGCAACTTAAAGAAATCTGTAACAGAATGATGTTGTACTAGTTTCTTGTCTTGTTGTGAAAAAATACCTACTAAAAAGGACTTAAGACAAAAAAGGTTTATTTTGGCTCAAAGTTTGAAGATACACTCCATGAGAATTGAGTGATCCTAGGGACAGCAACCCGAGGCAGCTGGTCACACCACCCACAGTCAGGAAGCAAAAAGAGTTGAAATTTGCTGCTCAGTTCTCCTTCTCCTTTTATTCCTCTGTATCTTCAACCCACAGAATGGTACCTCCCACATTTAGGGTGGCTCTTCTATCTCAATCTAATCTAGAATATCTCTAGAAATTCATTTTGATGGTGATTCTAGATCCTGTCAAGTTGACAATCAAGATTAATTACCACAGACAGTTATCAGTGAGTGGAGAGGAGAGAGAAGAGGCAAGAAGAATTCAGTGGTTTGCTGCTGGCATTCGCCTCTGTGTTTGCTGTGTTCTGGCTGTGTCTCTCAGGAGAGATCTACATCCGGCTCCTGTCCGCCTGCACTTCTTTGCTTCATCCATCTTATCTAGTTTGGTGGCTGTATATGTACGGGCCACATGTGGGGCAGGCTCTGAATGGGTGTTCCTTCTCCCTCTGTTCTAAACTTTGCCTCCCTATTCCCTGCCAAGGGTATTCTTGTTCCCCTTTTAAAGAAGGAATGAAGCATCCTTCTTGAGTTTCATGTGTTCTGTGCATCTAGGGTAATTCAAGCATTTGGGCTAATAGCCACTTATCAATGAGTGCATACCATGTGTGTTTTTCTGTGATTGGGTTACCTCACTCAGGATGATGTTTTCCAGCTCCATCCATTTGCCTACGAATTTCATAAAGTCATTGTTCTTGGTAGCTGAGCAATATTCCATTGTGTAGATGTACCACATTTTCTGTATCCATTCCTCTGTTGAAGGGAATCTGGGTTCTTTCCAACTTCTGGCTATTATAAATAAGGCTGCGATGAACATAGTGGAGCATGTGTCTTTGTTATATGTTGGGGCATCTTTTGGGTGTATGCCCAAGAAAGCTATAGCTGGGTCCTCAGGTAGTTCAATGTCCAATTTTCTGAGGAAACTCTAGACTGATTTCCAGAATGGTTGTACCAATCTGCAATCAGAGAGATATTTCTAAGGGACAGTAAGTGACTCTTATCAGGGAGAAAAATAAAATAAGGAAAAGATGAGCAATCTGTTAGCAGTCACCTCTCCCTTACCGGTGTTACACACTGGCCAAACGTATGTAAAGATTCAGAGCATGGAAAGCCATGGATGGGACAGACCGGCCTCCCAGAGCTGAGAATAGAATAGGAAAGGACAGAATGTGGCCAGTGAGCACATAGAAGTGATGCACCCAGAAGGACTCAAGTGAGCATGTTTGCCTAGCAAAGATTACTTCTATTTGCCTGTCTCCGAAAATACTTCCATCATCTGCCTCTTGCAAAAGAGAACATTTTCCTGGGTCTCTCTTTACAAAGCTAAATACAATGATAATGGGTCTCGTGTTCCTGAAGCTTATCAGGGGAGGTCTGAAGGAGCAGTGCAGAAGCAATGCCAGGGGAGGTACAAACAAGCAAAACAAGAGTGAAAGAGGAAATGAACATCTTAATTAATATCCCACATCTCTAGAATTCTTTAGAAATGATTTCATGTGTTTCATAAATTGATAGATTAAGGATAGATAGATAGTCAGACAGACAGACAGACAGACAGATCTGGGCCAGTTAGTACATTATATTATGACCAAAGACCAGAATATCCAACAGAAACAACTTAAGGGAGAAAAGGCTTATTCTGACTCATGCTTTCTGGGGATTTCATCCTATTGTATCAGGGAAGGAACAGCAAGACAGCTCCATCCTTGGCAGAATTACTGAAGAAAGCTATGCCAGCAAGTCTATTTTCAACCAGCAAAATATCATTTTGTGATTGATTAATTTCTACTACTTGTCAATATCATAAGCCTTTTTCTCACTTTATGTGGCCATTTATCACATGTGGGATATATGTGTATATATATATATATATATATATATGTTAGAATATATATACATATATGTTATATAGTTAGTTAGAATAATGTGATACCGTGTCTCACTTCCCAGTTGCACAATAAAGGTAATGGGCAATTGTAACTCTTGTTTTCTAAGACAGAGAATGCTTTTTCAAAGCATAGATTCAGAAATGCACCCTATTTTTATATAGTCATTTTCACATGTATTGGCACAGTGCACATTCACACAAGCACACACACACACAGAAAGCAAGCACATGTGGAGATCTGGAACAACTTGTAGAAGTCAGCTCTCTCCTGTGATGCCACATGAGTTTGAAGATCAAACTCAGGTCATCAAGCTTGGTGAACAATCCTTCCAGCACCTGGAAATATACTCTTAAGCATGATGTTAGGATCAAACCAGTGTCTTTCCATACAACTACTATGAGTGTAAGACATTTTTTAAGGTACAAGATTTTAAAATATGAGGTAAAAATATTAAAATCACACAGGCTACAAAGATTCTAGGCAAGCCGGATTGGCAAAAACTCTAAAAATCAATCTTGTATTTAGTCATTTTATTTGTTCAATCATTTACCTCCACATCCTTCCTAAAGGAAATGAAATGCATCGTTCATGCTCTTCTTGCTTTTTCTCCTTCCCTAGATTAAAAAGTGATAGCTTAGATCACGATCCGTCAGAGCAGTGAAACCACATTCCAGTTGTACATTATTTAAAAGCCAGGATTTGCTCACCACAGATGAAGCCTACTGCTGTGAGAGAGCCTGGTCTATGTGACTTGGCTGTCAGCAGGAGACAGCCTACAGCCTCTGGCTCCCCCTGTGACAGAGATCTATAAAGGGATTGGATCCTTGCTTCTCACCCCCAGGGTTCTCATTTTACACAGTTTCAGCTCGGGAGTATTTTCAAGAGCAGAACGTCAACAGGTAAAACAAAAAGGTCTTTCATGCTGGGATAGAGTCATAACAAGTCAAAACTTAGCAAGTATAAGGACTTCACAGAAAAACTACTCTCAACTGCTAGACAAATAATAGTTTCAGGGGAGAAATCTATTCCTTTAAAATTAGCATCACTAATGTCTTTCATAATTAAAATTGTATTGAGTAAGTATTCATTTATTCTGTATACCCAAAGACTACACAAAGATTGGGTTGCTCTCATCCTACTAGTTAATCAGACATTCAAAATTACCTGTTTTGATGCTCTTTATCAGATCAATACTGTTTTTAAATATGCAAATTTACCTAATACTGGTTGAAATGACCAACACCTGGGATGACAGGTCTTCTATTAAATTATCATTAAATGTTTTAAACTTTGCTCTGAGCATAAGTATTACGGAAAATAAAGATTACACTAAAAGTGTGCTTTTCTTCGGATTCATCAATGCATGGTCGGCATAGAAGAGTGAGATTTCTTAAGATGAATGAATGATTCCTTCTGGAGGTGTGATGACTTTCAGACCTGCCTTCCTGGTCTGGAACATGAACAGATAAACGTGCTGATCTGTGATCAAGAGTGTTTTGCTGAAACAAAAAGAAAACCAAACAAAGGAATGTGCTTACATCAACTGGGGAGTGACATAATTCTAGGAGGACCTCAAGCCACACATTTCTTTATCTGACCTGCTTCACCGTCCTATTGAAAAGTTTGAGGTAAGAATGGACTGGAAAGCAGAGTCTGAAGATGACGTAGGTTTATGCTTCTTTTTTTAATTTTTTTTCCCATCTTTATTAAATTCGGTATTTCTTATTTACATTTCAAATATTATTCCATTTCCCGGTTTCCAGACCAACATCCCCCTAAACCCTCCCACTCCCCTTCTATATGGGTGTTCCCCTCCCCAAAGTCCTCCCATTACCGCCCTCCCACCCAACAATCCCCTTAAATGGGGGACCAGTCAGGGGAGGACCAAGGGCTTCCCCTTCCACTGGTGCTCTTACTAGGCTATTCATTGCTACCTATGAGGTTGAAGTCCAGGGTCAGTCCATGTACAGTCTTTGGGTCGTGGCTTAGTCCTGGAAGCTCTGGTTGGCTGGCATTGTTGTTCATTTGGGATCTCAAGCCCCTTCAGCTCTTTCAAACCTTTCCCTGATTCCTTATAAGGGTCCCGTTCTCAGTTCAGTGGTTTGCTGCTGGCATTCGCCTATGTATTTGCCATAATCTGCCTGTGTCTCTCAGGAGAGATCTACATCCGTTTCCTGACAGCCTGTACTTCTTTGCTTCATCCATCTTATCTAGTTTGGTGGCTGTATATGTACGGGCCACAAGTGGGGCAGGCTCTGAATGGGCATTCCTTCAGCCTCTGTTCTATCTAAACTTTGCCTCCCTATCCCCTCCTAAGGGTATTCTCGTTCCAATTTTAAAGAAGGAGTGAAGTATCCACATTTTGCTCATCCTTCTTGAGTTTCCTGTGTTCTGTGCATCTAGGAAAATACAAGCATTTGGACTAATATCCATGTATCAATGAGTGCATACCATGTGTGTTTTTCTGTGATTAGGTTACCTCACTCAGGATGATATTTTCCAGTTCCATCCATTTGCCTACGAATTTCATAAAGTCATTGTTTTTGATAGCTGAGTAATATTCCATTGTGTAGATGTAGCACATTTTCTGTATCCATTCCTCTGTTGAAGGGCATCTGGGTTCTTTCCAGCTTCTGGCTGTTATAAATAAGGCTGCGATGAACATAGTGGAGCATGTGTCTGTTTTGTATGTTGGAGCATCTTTTGGGTATATGCCCAAGAGAGGTATAGCTGGGTCCTCAGGTAGTTCAATGTCCAATTTTCTGAGGAACCTCCAGACTGATTTCCAGAATGGTTGTACCAGTCTGCAATCCCACCAAAAATGGAGGAGTGTTCCTCTTTCTCCACATCCTTGCCAGGATCTGCTGTCCCCTGTGTTTTTGATCTTAGCCATTCTCACTGGTGTGAGGTGAAATCTCAGGGTTGTTTTGATTTGCATTTCCCTTATGACTAAAGATGTTGAACATTTCATTAGGTGCTTCACAGCCATTCGGCATTCCTCAGCTGCAAATTTTTTGTTTAGCTCTGAACCCCATTTTTAATATGGTTACTTGTCTCCCTGCAGTCTAATTTCATGAGTTCTTTGTATGTTTTGAATATAAGCCCTCTATCAGTTGGAGAATTGGTAAAGATCTTTTCCTAACCTTTTGGTTGCTGTTTTGTCCTAACAACAGTGTCCTTTGCCTTACAGAAGCTTTGCAGTTTTATGAGATCCCATTTGTCGATTCTTGATCTTAGAGCATAAGCCATTGCTGTTTTGTTCAGGAAATTTTCTCCAGTGCCCACATGTTTGAGATTCTTCCCCAATTGTACTTCTATTAGTTTGAGTGTATCTGGTTTGATGTGGAGGTCCTTGATCCACTTGGACTTAAGCTTTGTACAGGGTGATAAGCATGGATCGATCTGCATTCTTCTACATGTTGCCCTCCAGTTGAACCAGCACCATTTGCTGAAAATGCTATCTTTTTTCCATTTGATGGTTTTGGCTCCTTTGTCAAAAATCAAGTGACCATAGATGTGTGGGTTCATTTCTGGGTCTTCAATTCTATTCCATTGGTCTATCTGTCTGTCTCTGTACCAATACCATGCAGTTTTTATCACTATTGCTCTGTAATACTGCTTTGGTTCAGGGAGAGTGATTCCCCCTGAAGTCCTTTTATTGTTGAGGATAGTTTTAGCTATCCTGGGTTTTTTGTTATTCCAGATGAATTTGGGAATTGTTCTGTCTAACTCTTTGAAGAATTGGATTGGTATTTTGATGGTGATTGCATTGAATCTGTAGATCGCTTTTGGTAAAATGGCCATTTTTACTATATTAATCCTGCCAATCCATGAGCATGGGAGATCTTTCCATCTTCTGAGGTCTTCTTCACTTTCTTTCTTCAGAGGCTTGATATTCTTATGATACAGATATTTTACTTGCTTGGTTAAAGTCACACCGAGGTATTTTATATTACTTGGGACTATTATGAAGGGTGTCATTTCCCTAATTTCTTTCTCGGCTTGTTTCTCTTTGTGTAGAGGAAGGCTACTGATTTATTGGAGTTAATTTTATACCCAGCCACTTTGCTGAAGGTGTTTATCAGGTTTAGTAGTTCTCTGGTGGACCTTTTGGGATCATTTAAATATACTATCATATCATCTGCAAATAGTGATATTTTGACTTCTTCTTTTCCAATCTGTATCCCTTTGATCTCCTTTCCCTGTTTGATTGCTCTGGCTAGGACTTCGAGAACTATATTGAATAAGTAGGGAGAGAGTGGGCAGCCTTGTCTAGTGCCTGATTTTAGTGGGATTGCTTCAAGTTTCTCTCCATTTAGTTTAATATTAGCTACTGGTTGGCTGTATATGTATATGTATGTGTATGTGTATGTGTATGTGTATGTGTATGTGTATGTGTATGTGTATATGTATATGTATATGTATATGTATATGTATATGTATATGTATATGTATATGTATATGTATATGTACTATGTTTAGGTATGGGCCTTGAATTCCTGTTCTTTCCAGGACTTTTATCATGAAGGGGTGTTGAACTTTGTCAAATGCTTTCTCAGCATCTAATGAAATGATCATGTGGTTTTTATCTTTCAGTTTGTTTATGTAGTGGACTACGTTGATAGTTTTCCGTATATTAAACCATCCATGCATACTTGGAATGAAGCCAACTTGATCATGATGGATGATTGTTTTGATGTGCTCTTGGATTCGGTTTACCAGAATTTTATTGAGTATTTTTGCATCGATATTGATAAGGAAAATTGGTCTGAAGTTCTCTTTCTTTGTTGGGTGTTTGTGTGATTTAGGTATAAGAGTAATGGTGGCTTCATAGAAGGAATTTGGTAGCACTCCATCTGTTTCAATTTTGTGGAATAGTTTGGATAGTATTGTTATGAGGTCTTCTATGAAGGTCTGATAGAATTCTGCACTGAATCCATCTGGACCTGGACTCTTTTTGGTTGGGAGAATTTTAATGACTGCTTCTATTTCCTTAGGAGTTATGGGGTTGTTTAACTGGTTTATCTGTTCCTGATTTAACTTCAGTATCTGGTATCTGTCTAGGAAATTGTCCATTTCCTCCAGATTTCAAGTTTGGTTGAATATATCAGGCTTTTGTAGTAGGATCTCATGATTTTTTTAATTTCCTCTCATTCTGTACTTATGTCTCCCTTTTCATTTCTGATTTTGTTAATTTGGACCACTCTCTGTCCTCTGGCTAGACTGGCTAAGAGTTTGTTGATTTTCCTGAAGAACCAGCTTCTCGTTCTGTTGATTCTTTGTATAGTCCTTTTTGTTTCTACTTGGTTGATTTCAGCTCTGAGTTTGATTATTTCCTGCCTTCTACTCCTCTTGGGTGTATTTGCTTCTTTTTGTTTTAGAGCTTTTAGGTGTGCTGTCAAGGCGCTGATATATGCTCTCTCCTGTTTCTTTCTGCAGGCACTCAGAGCTATGAGTTTTCCTCTTAGCACAGCTTTCATTGTGTCCCATAAGTTTGGGTATGTTGTATCTTCATTTTCATTAAATTCTAAGAAGTCTTTAATTTCTTTCTTTATTCTTCCTTGACCAGGTTATCACTGAGTAAAGCATTGTTCAACTTCCATGTATATGTGGGCATTCTTTTCCTTACTGTTGTTGAAGACCAGCTTTAGCCCGTGGTGGTCTGATAGGACGCATGGGATTATTTCTATCTTTCTTTATCTGTTGAGGCCTGTTTTTTGACCAATTATATGGTCAATTTTGAAGAAAATACCATGATGTGGGGAGAAGAAGGTATATCCCTTCGTTTTAGGTTAGAATGTTCTATAAATTTCTGTTAACTCCATTTGGTTCATGACTTCTGTTAGTCTGTCTATGTCTCTGTTTAATTTCTGTTTCCATGATCTGTCCATTGATGACAGTTGGGTATTGAAATCTCCTACTATTATTGTATGAGGTGCAGTGTGTGCTTTGAGCTTTAGTAAGGTTTCTTTTATGTATGTAGGTGCTCTTGTATTTGGAGCATAGATATTTAGGATTGAGAGTTCATCTTGGTGGCTTTTTCCTTTGATGAATATGAAGGGTCCTTCCTTATCTTTTTTGAGGACTTTTAGTTGAAAATCGATTTTATTCAATATTAGAATGGCTACTCCAGCTTGCTTCTTCAGACCATTGGCTTGGAAAGTTGTTTTCCAGCCTTTTACCCTGAGGTAGTGTCTGTCTTTGTCTCTGAGATGTATTTCCTATAAACAGCAAAATGCTGGGTCCTCATTATGTATCCAGTTTGTTAATCTGTGTCTTTTTATTGGGAAACTAAGTCCATTGATTTAGAGAGATGTTAAGGAATAGTGATTGTTGCTTCCTGTTATCTTCCTATTTGGAGGTGAGATTATGTTTGTGTGCTTCTCTTCTCTTTGTTTTGTTGCAAAAGGCTTAGTTTCTTGCTTTTTCTAGGGCATAGCTTGCTTCCTTGTGTTGGGATTTACCATTTATTATCCTTTGTAGAGTTGGATTTATAGAAAAATATTGTGTAATTTTGGTTTTAACATGGAATATCTTGGTTTCTCCATCTATGTTAATTGAGAGTTTTGCTGGATAGAGTAACCTGGGCTGGCATTTGTGTTCTCTTAGGGTCTGTATGACCTATGTCTAGCTTTCATAATCTCTGGTGAGAAGTGTGTGATTCTGATAGGTCTGCCTTTATATGTTACTTGAACTTTTTCCCTTACTGCTTTTAATATTCTTTGTTTTCTGCATTTCATGTTTTGACTATTATGTGATGGGATGCATTTCTTTTCTGGTCCAATCTATTTGGAGTTCTGTAGGCTTCTTGTATGTCTATGGGTATCTCTTTCTTTAGGTTAGGGAAGTTTTCTTCTATGATTTTGTTGAAGAAATTTACTGGTCCTTTGAGTTGGGAGTCCTTATTCTCTTCTATATCTATTATCCTTAGGTTTGATCTTCTCATTGTGTCCTGGGTTTCCTGTATGTTTTGGGCCAGTAGCTTTTTCCATTTTACATTACCTTTGACAGTTGTGTTGATGATGTCTATGGAATCTTCTGCTCCTGAGATTCTCTCTTCTATCTCTTGTTTTTTTTTTTTTTTTTTTTCGGAGCTGGGGACCGAACCCAGGGCCTTGCGCTTCCTAGGTAAGCGCTCTACCACTGAGCTAAATCCCCAGCCCCTCTTCTATCTCTTGTATTCTGTTGGTGATACGTGTATCTACAGCTCCTTGTCTCTTCCTTTGGTTTTCTATATCCAGGGTTGTCTCCCTTTGTGCTTTCTTTATTGTTTCTATTTCCATTTTCAATTCCTTCACCTGTTTGTGTTTTCCTGTAATTCTTTCAGGGATTTTGTGTTTCCTCTTTATAGGCTTCTACTTGTTTGCTTGTGTTTTCCTGTATTTCTCTAAGGGAGTTCTTTATGTCTTTCTTAAAGTCCTCCATCATCATGATCAAATGTGATTTAAAATCTAGATCTTGGGGTTGGGGATTTAGCTCAGTGGTAGAGCGCTTGCCTAGGAAGCGCAAGGCCCTGGGTTCGGTCCCCAGCTCTGAAAAAAAGAATCAAAAAAATAAAATAAAATAAAATCTAGATCTTGCTTTTCTAGTGCGTTTGGATATTCATTGTTTGCTTTGGTGGGAGAATTGGGCTCTGATGATGGCATGTAGTCTTGGTTTCTGTTGCTTGTGCTCCTGTGCTTGCCTCTTGCCATCACGTTGTCTCTGGTGTTACCTTGTTTTGCTATTTCCAACAGTGGCTTGACCTTCCTATAGACCTGTATGTCAGGAATACTATAGACCTGTTTTCCTTTTTTCTTTCTGCCAGTTTTGGGAACAGTGTTCTGGTCTCAGGCATGTAGTCATTCCTGTCCCCTGGCTTTCAGCTGTCCCTGTGAGCAGGAACCTGATGGGCCTGGCCCCTACTTCTCCTAGGTCAGTGTGCTCAGGGGGCCCAGATCGTGCTAGGTGTTTTCCTCTAGAGTCAGAAATGTGGGCAGAGAGTAGTCTCCTCTGGTTTCCCAGGTGTGTCTGCCCCTCTGAAGGTCTAGCTCTCCCTCCCACAGGATTTGGGTGCAGGGAGCTGTCTGACCGGGTCCACTCATCTGGGCACAATCTGGACCGCAGGGCTCCCGAGGCTTGACTACTCCTAACTTCCAGTGCCCAGAGGCACTATACACTTTCCTCTTGAGCCAAGGGTGTGGGCAAAGGTGGTGGTCTTTCCTGCCCTGCAGTCTCAGGATTGCCCACATTTCCACTCTCTCTCCCACGGGGTTTGGGAGCAGGGAGCTGTGGGCCACAATCAGCGAGGTTCTGGCACCAGCTAGAAACCAGAAGTAGGTTTATGCTTCTTGAACCACAAACTCCCACTCTGAGTCAGAATCAAAAGCTCTCACGAGAAGTTTAAAAGCAGAGGTGACCTGGAGTTAATACAAAACTGCAGCTCAAGAGTCACTCAGCTAATGACATTTTTTAAATACTTTGTAGACGCAGATGACCACAAGTTCAAGAAAGCCTGGGCTACACAAAGAGACCCTTTCTCAAAGAAGCAAGGAAAGAAATCACTGCTCCCTAGCTTCTTTTCAAAGGAAAAGGGCAAGGTCTTCTGTGGACAGAAACCATACAGACCATATCTACTTCTCCCTTTCTTCTTCCTTACACACAGTATGCAGCATAATACATCAAAAATTATGAGGCACTGCCTAAAAGTGAATATATTGGGGAAAGGAGCAATAGATGCAGATCATAACAGGTTGAGGTGTTAGGATCAGAACCCTGGGACCTTTGGGTGGTTATTGTAAGCATCTCAGAAAATAGGGAAATTTTTGGACAAAATGAGTCATCAGTGGAGAAAAAGGAGCTCCAACGAGGCTTTAAGAAAATCAAATTGGAAAATAATGTCAGATAAAGATTGAAATCTTGAAGTAAACTATTCACTGGATGGGCTGAAAAATGGGTCAGACATATCAGGATAAAGAGCAGGAAACTTGTAGATAAACCAAGAGGATTATCAAATATGGTGAACCCAGAGATCACACAATCAGCAAGAGATTATACGTAATACTAGAGAGCTTTGAGAGGATAGCATGGGATTGGAAAAGACAGACTACAAAAGGAGAAATGTGAAAAGACTACAGACGATTTTTATTCTGTGAAAATCAATTTAAACACTCATAATGTTTAATAAGAATATCCCAAAATAGACAGAATATTTATTGATATCATAAATACTAAAAACAAAATAAAAGTTGAAAATCTGAGAAGCATCCACAAGAAAGACACTAAGAGAATCATTGGCATGGGAGTGACATCAGCAGCTATGGAAAGCTACAGAGGAGGTATGGACAGAGCTGGGTGTCAAACACCGACTCACACAAGTATGGAATCCTAGGGTCTTAGCTACTGTGATGAGCTGTCTCTCTTCTAAAACAACCGCTTAGCACATCACTCAATGCAATACATCAAAGACAAGAATACAGCTAGAGTTACCACTCAGGGCCAGACATCAAAGAAAACTTCTGTGAGGTTCTGTGATCAATGGTAAAACACTGCAGGACTTTTCAATACTAGCACTCAAGCAGGATGTAAAGGGAATAAATAAATAAATCTTTAGGTCTTTGTTGTCACTGTTTATTTCTTACATGTGTCTCAAATCTGCTAATAAAATCATTTTTGTTGCTTTCTGTCATCAATTATTGATACTGACATGAGATTTTTTAGAGAAATAAACGTGATTTTGCTTTACTGCTGAATTAAATTGATTTGGTGCTCAGCTCTTTTACAATTGGCCTTGGGTCAAGGTACCATTGATTAAGCCTATATTCAAATAGGCTTATAATAAACATCAAAATAGTGATCAATAACATCAATTTCCTTTGTTTTAGCTGTTGGTAAAGTGACTAGTAAAATCTGTGACTGTTTCGTTGGAACATTCACAATGAAATCATCTTAGTAACATATCTATACACATACATGTTTGGTATTATGCTCTAATTACTCATTGAATTTTTTTTACTCAAAATTTACACATTGGTGTGTCGATTCCGTTTCTTACCTGCTTAGAAACCATCTGAAACTAGTTTTTTTCAACTCTAAAAATTGGCACGGTTTATAATACATGAATGTTTGAGGACCTCATTTATAAAATAACTGTATTGAAATCAAATTTTTAAAAACTCCTATTTTTAATCTAATGAGACTCCAAGCAGTTATTCATTAGGATTTGAATCCATGTGGGAAAATTTTTGCAAGATTCAAACAGTTGATTCGGAAAAAGGTAATCTTAGGTGAGATTAAAACAAGAAAAACTATAAGCATGCTAATCTTCGTAGGGAAAATAACCGCTTAATATTTTTAATTTGTCCTAAGAATGTTTAATAAATATTTCATTGAAAGCTTGATGTTTGTGCCAGCTCAAGGACATAAGAAAACATTTTCAGTTAATACATAGAAGTAAACAACCACCAATGACTTCTATTTAATTCCATTTGCAACTCATAAATAATCAATCTCTGATTTTGATGATTGACCCCGTTCTTATCACAGTAGCTACAGTGTTTTATTTTTTATCTCTTGTGAATGTGTGTGTTAATATGTGTGTGTGCTCACATGTGTGTGCTCACATGTGTGTGCTCACATGTGTGTGTTCACTTGCGTGTGTTCACATGTGTTCACCTGTGTGCATACTTTCACACATCCAAACCTCAGTTGCCCTTGGGTGTCTTCCTCAATTGGTCTCCACCCTACTTTTTGAGATAGTGTCTCTCGCTGGAGCTTGTTCATTTGGTTGAAGCTGGACTCAGGGAATCTCCTATCTCAACATTCTTAGCTCTGAGATTCTAAGCCCTCAACATTCTGCCTATGTAAGTGCTGCGACTCCAAACTCAGGTTCTCATGGTTACACAGCAAGCACTTTACCAACACAACAGCTAGTTTTAAACTTCAACTTCAGTTCATCATGTAACTAAGACAACCAAGGTTGGAAATTGCCATGAAGGCAACCATCATAAATATGTTTCTTGTAGGAAAGAGAAAGAGACGGAAGACGTTCTTAAAAAACAAACTTTAATTTCAGAGAACAAATAAAACAAGGGATCAAACAATAATAAAAGGAAAGCACTGGAAATCTACGAAATTAAAGAGAGAAGTGCTTTAGTTTCTCTTGGTCAGATGATGCATTTGTACTTATATTTTCTTTATATTTGATTAAGTATAAAACAATTAAAAATAATGACCTCTAATGTTGAAATAGAAAAACACCCCATATCTATTACTAAATAATCCAAAGAATCACATATATTTGTGAATATTATTATAGGAAATTTCTTTAACCAAACCAACTTATCAATATGCAGACAGAACTATCTTGTAGACTGCACACCCAGCTATAAGAAACTTTTTTCAAAGGAGAGAATCTGGATCACTGTAATAAAAGGAAAGTTCAGTGCTCACTCTAGGCAATTCTTTATTGTTTGACTTTTCAATAGAACTCTTTTATGTACTTCCTACCAATTTACCTAAAAAAACTCTAAGTGTCTAAACATGTGATGAATGGGCTTAACCTTTTTGTAAGCAGGTAGTGCTATCAACTAAAGGTCACCAGGGCTACATTCTAGCCCACTGCATAGCTGTGTAGAATCCAGTCCCAGACAGCCATAGCTACCCATGTAGGCATATGTACACATGACCAGATCAAGCTCTAAAGACTTCAGTGCCATGCTTAGAAAAATAAAGATAACAAATCCAATAATACCATCAACTTTTGCTGCATACATTTTACTATTAAAAAAAAAGATTCCAGTCACTTTTCCGGCTACTGTTTCCTTAAGGAATTTCAAATCCTTTTACATAGTTCAAAATTATTTTGATAATTTAAAATATTCCACTGCTTTTATGTGTATGAATGTTTTGCCTACATGTATATCTCTGTATCACCTGATAACCAAGGAGGCTGTAAAGGGCAACGGATCAACCAGAAATTAGAGATGCAGACCGTTGTAAGCTTCCAGATACATTCTGAGAATCAAAGCTGTGTCCTCTAGTAAGGAAGCCAGTGCTCTTAAATACTAAGCCAGCTCTGTCCCAACTTTTTGCACACACTTACAGGAAGCACATATACACACTGCCTTCTAAATACATTTATAGGATGCACATGTGCACACTACCTTCTATACATACTTACAGGATGCACATGTGCACACTACCTTCTATACACACTTACAGGATGCAAATGTGCACACTACCTTCTATACACACTTACAGGATGCACATGTGCACACTTCCTTCTATACACACTTACAGGATGCACATGTGCACACTACCTTCTACACTCACTTACAGGATACACATGTGCACACTACTTTCTACACACACTTACAGGATGCACATGTGCACACTACCTTCTATACACACTTACAGGATGCACATATGCACACTACCTTCTACACACACTTACAGGATGCACATGTGCACACTACCTTCTACACATACTTACAGGATGCACATACGCACACTACCTTCTATACACACTTACAGGATGCACGTGTGCACACTACCTTCTATACACACTTACAGGATGCACATGTGCACACTATCTTCTACACACACTTACAGGATGCACATATGCACACTACCTTCTATACACACTTACAGGATGCACATATGCACACTACCTTCTATACACACTTACAGGATGCACATATGCACACTACCTTCTACACATACTTACAGGATGCACATATGCACACTACCTTCTACACACACTTACAGGATGCACATGTGCACACTACCTTCTACACTCACTTACAGGATGCACATATGCACACTACCTTCTGCACACACTTACAGGATGCACATGTGCACACTACCTTCTATACACACTTACAGGATGCACATGTGCACACTTCCTTCTATACACACAGGATGCACATGTGCACACTACCTTCTACACACACTTACAGGATGCACATGTGCACACTACCTTCTACACTCACTTACAGGATGCACATGTGCACACTACCTTCTACACATACTTACAGGATGCACATGTGCACACTTCCTTCTATACACACTTACAGGATGCACATGTGCACACTACCTTCTACACACTTACAGGATACACATATGCACACTACCTTCTACACACACTTACAGAATGCACATGTGCACACTACCTTCTACACACACTTACAGGATGCACATGTGCACACTACCTTCTACACATACTTACAGGATGCACATGTGCACACTACCTTCTACACATACTTACAGGATGCACATATGCACACTACCTTCTACACACACTTACAGGATGCACATGTGCACACTACCTTCTACACATACTTACAGGATGCACATATGCACACTACCTTCTGCACACACTTACAGGATGCACATGTGCACACTACCTTCTATACACACTTACAGGATGCACATGTGCACACTTCCTTCTATACACACAGGATGCACATGTGCACACTACCTTCTACACACACTTACAGGATGCACATGTGCACACTACCTTCTACACACACTTACAGGATGCACATGTGCACACTACCTTCTACACTCACTTACAGGATGCACATGTGCACACTTCCTTCTATACACACTTACAGGATGCACATGTGCACACTACCTTCTACACACTTACAGGATACACATATGCACACTACCTTCTACACACACTTACAGGATGCACATGTGCACACTACCTTCTACACATACTTACAGGATGCACATATGCACACTACCTTCTACACACACTTACAGGATGCACATGTGCACACTACCTTCTACACATACTTACAGGATGCACATGTGCACACTACCTTCTACACATACTTACAGGATGCACATGTGCACACTACCTTCTACACACACTTACAGGATGCACATGTGCACACTACCTTCTATACACACTTACAGGATGCACATGTGCACACTACCTTCTATACACACTTACAGGATGCACATATGCACACTACCTTCTACACATACTTACAGGATGCACATGTGCACACTACCTTCTATACACACTTACAGGATGCACATGTGCACACTACCTTCTACACATACTTACAGGATGCACATGTGCACACTACCTTCTTCTATACATGCTTACAGGATGCACGAGTACACACTTCCTTCTATACACATTTACAGGATATACATATACACACTGCCTTCTATACACACTTACAGGATGCACATGTACATACTGCCTTTTGTACACACTTAGAGGATACATATACACGTACTCCCTTCAGGGAGATCTTGAGAACAAGATCATTGTCTAAAGCCTCCCACAGCCTTACCTGCAGGACTTTTAGAATTTTTTATTTTATTAAACTGGTTTAGACAAAGCCATCTTCATTCAAGTGCATCGTATCCTTGGAGCCTATTCTCCAACCCCACACCACTCCCATCTGTCACCTCATCCTCTCTTCCATAGGACAGCTTTACACTCATTATCACGTCATTTGTGCATGCGTGATCTTATGTAAGTACATAAAATCTAGGACTCACAAATTAGAGAACTATGTGACATGTGTCCTTCTGAGTTTGGCTTATTTGCTTAATAAAGTTTTTTTTGCAAATGTCACAACTTCGTTCTCCCTTGTGCCTGAAAAGCCCCGTTGTATATATCACAATTCTTTTCATCCATTCCTCTATTGCTGAGCATCTAGAACGGCTCCATAACTTAGCTGCTGTGGCTGGTACTGCAATTACATCAGTGTGCCGGTGTCTCTGTGATGACTTGGAGTCCTTTAAGTACAGGAGTGGTTTAGCTGGGTCATGTGGTATGCTTACCTTTAGCTTTTTGAGAAGCCTCCATACTGACGTCCATGGTGTCTGGACCGGCTTCTAACAGGGTTTAAGGATTCTCTTCTGCCCATATCCACCAAGCACTCCTTTGTTTTCTCCATGATTGACATCCTAACTGAAGTGAGGCAGATTTGCATTTCTCTAATGGCTAGTGAAACTGAGCATTTTTCCCTTATGTTTTTGGCCATTTGTAGTCTATCTTTTAAGAAATTCTGCTCATTTTGTTCACCCATTACTGACTAGGTCATCTGACTTTTTGTTTGGTTTTTTCTCCCATTTGTAGATTGTCTGGCCACTCAATTAACTGTGTCCTTGGCAGTTCAGAAACTGTTTGATAACCTAGGGCCCCACTCTTTCATCTGCTGGCACTATTTCCTGAGCACTCGGCATTCTGAGCAACTCAGAAAGAAAATCCTGACAAAGCCAAGTCTTTAAGTTCCCTTTTCCGCTATCATCTTCAGGGTTTCAGGGCTTTAGTATGGCTTTGGATACAATGGCAACTTTTTTTCCATACAGAATGAAAACTAGAGTCAGGTTTCACTCTTCTATGTATCCAGTTTTGCCAACACTATTTGTTGAAGAGGCTGATCACCAATGTGTATTTCTGGCATCTTTATCAAAATTCAATTGATTATAGCTAGTTTGATCAGGCTTTTATCTGGTCCACCTATTCTATTCCATTTACCTACATGTCTGCGTTTGTGCTAGTATCACATGTTTTGAGTACGTTGCCTCTGTAGTTTTTCAATTAGCAATAATCGCGCCTCGGATAAACCTCATTGGCTACGATACTGCCACTGCGCAAAGCTGCCTCTGTAGTTTTTAATTGAGTGCAATGTTAGCCAGCTCAGGATTGCTTCATCCTCGGTAGGTTTGTAACTAGTACATAAGGAAGCTACCTATTTTTGAATGTTGATTTTGTATCCTACCTTTTTGCTAAAAGTCGTGATTCCTTCTAAGAGTTCTCTAATAGCATATTCAGAGTCTGTTATATAAAGAATCATATCAACTATACATAAAGAGAGTTGGACTTTTTCTTATGCCTTTGTATCCATTTTTCCTGCTCTTGTCTTAATGTTCTAGCTAAGACATCAAGTCCTACATGCAGACAATGAATACCTTTTCTTGTTCCTTATTTTAGTAGTGATGCCTTCCATTTCCCCCATTAGTATAATATTGACCATATGTCTGCCATATATTGCCTTTCAATGCTCCAATTCTCTACCTGTAAAATGAAAAGGGAGGTGTGTGTGTGTGTGTGTGTGTGTGTGTGTGTGTGTGTGTGTGTGTCCTACAAGTAATTATAAAGTATATGAGAAGTACCTAAATGATGCTTGGAACTCAACAATTATTATTATTATTATTATTATTATTATTATTACTATTATTACTATTATTATTATTATTATTATATGGTCCAAAGTAAGTCTTTGCAAATGATCCTGAATTCTATTTTCTCCATGAACCTACAGTGTTTTAATGGCATAAAATCATTAAAATATAAAGAAGCAACTTTTACTTGCTTCTACCCTGTTTCCTACTCTAGATGGAGTGAGCACCCTGTGCTCTTCTCCCTTACCCTCTATGGCAGTGTGCAGGAGCCTGTCCTCCCCATGTGCCTTGGTACTCTGGGCCCACTGTCTAGTGTGTCATTTTCCTACTGTGTCACAAGCTTTGTTTTGTCTAGGGCATTCTATAGCCTAGTTCACCATCCCCCAAATATGACATTCTAGGATTATTTTCAGTTGACAGTTATCCATTAAAAATAGGCTGTCCTGCTAGATCTCCCTGAAACCAGATCACTGATTCTCTTGAGAGAGGGTTTCCAAGATACTCCATTTCACATCAGGAAAAGACTAGAGGGCACAGAAAGCCAACAAAAGGATCCATCCATGTAACTTGCAATGGCCTGACATTATTTTTCCATGTTAGCCTTCCTATAATTCAACTCAAAGCTCAGATGCCTTCCCTTTGTCTTTTCATTCTTTTTAAGATCTTCACTCTTGTCCAAATGGTATAAAAGCCTCTGAGCCCAGCCATTCCTTTGGGATGTTCTCTGTTCTTTCTACAAGGTATCCCAGTGCCCTGTGCCACATAAAACTTTCATTACCACATACACTGCTCTGCCTTTTCTCCCATGAATATGTTTCATCTAAAAGGGTAGAGAGTATTTCTCTTTGGCACATAAAATCAGTCCCCAACATTTTCATTTGGCCACCATTGATGGCATCTTCTCATTAAGTGAGGAAAGTGTATTATAAATATACACATATTATTAGAACAAATGAATTTGCATGCAATAGTGTGACTCATACACAATCCATATTCATAGGTTACTCCCATAACATTCTCAAAGCAGAAGCATGGTAATTATAAGACATATTGGGTTTTTTAAAAATAAAAAAGAATGAGATTTTGTTAAGGATTTCATATTATGTATTTCCTCAAAGTCATACTTCAAAATACAGTTCACAAAAGAAAAATGTGAATGGAAAAGAACTGAGATAGACATAACCCTTAATTTGTTGAAAGACTCTCAAGAAGGGTGAAGTACACACACTCCCATTGTGACCGCTAATGGGTAGGAGTCACAATGGCAGAGTCGCTCAATGTAAAATTTTTCCACAATGAAAAGATCTTTAGCCAGAATACTATGGTCCTTGTCTGTGGAATGCTGAAGCCGGAGTTGGGTCATTCTTCTCAGGGTATTGTCTGAAAAGAAAGAAGTCATGCAATTCAGAGACAGCCAAAGAGTCTGAGGCGGCTGCCAAAATCTAAGGGTCTGAGATCTCTGCTTATCATAAAGCACGACAAAGATGTTTAAGCCATGGACCTTATAAAAGTGGCAATATTCTGCAGCCTAATTGTGTAACAGCTTTTTCTGAGAATGGCTGCCACAGAGTTAAGAATTAGTTTAAGGGTAGTCATCAAGATCCAGTATGTTCCACAGGCTGGGTGAGTGCAGAACTTGCAGAAGGATGGCGGGCTTATAAAAATGTGTTCTTGATGCTAAGACAGATGCTAAGCAGAAGGACATTAACCAATAAGTGTACTTAATGAGCTCAAGAGGGAAAGCAGAAGAGGCGAATGTCATCCCTGAAGCACTCGGCTACAGTCCTCCTCCAGAAAACTGCTTCGTGACAGTTCTCACGACAATGAGGTGGAACACCTCACACAGTGGAACGGAAATGTTTTGTATCATGGAAGTCAGTGGGAAGCTTTGAACTTAGTAAACACTGAACCAAGGTTAAAAAGAAGGAATTGTGGGCAAGGAACAGAATGTACCTGTTACAAATCTAATAATGATAGCATGACTAATGAACTCAGAATATGACGAAGAATGGTGGGAGAGTCATGGTTGACCTTCTCATCCCAATGGGAAGTCAGTACAGACTGTAAATATGCAGAATGTATATCGTTTTTAGAAATGTGTTGATGCTTGCAGCTAGGAATACAATAGATAATAGATAGATAGATAGATAGATAGATAGATAGATAGATAGATAGATAGATAGATAGGAGATAGATTGATATAGATGGATAGATAGATAGATAGATAGATAGATAGATAGATAGATAGATAGATAGATTGATATAGATAGATAGATAGATAGATAGATAGATAGATAGATAGATAGATAGAAGATAGATGATAGATCTCACCATGGATTTTTAATGTTTGCACTATAAATAAATTACACATTTGAGGTGACAGATGTTGATTTTAAGATTGCACAATAGACTAGTAACATGGCTCAACAGATAAAGGCTCCTGCCTCCGACCCTGGTGATGCAATCTCTGGGACCCACATGCTAGAAAAACAAAATTGATTCCCACAAGCTATCTTCAAACCACCACCCACCACTCCTTGGTACACATTCACACATACACATACACACACACACACACACACACACACACACACACACATACATGCACACACACACGCACACACACACACAAACACAAACATACACATACACTAATAATAAGAAGAAGAATGATAATGGTAATAATAAAGTTGAGCATTGTGGTCAACACCTTTAAAGCCAGCATTTTGGAGGAAGAAGAGTCAGGCAAATGTCTGAATTTGAGGCCAGCCTGGTCTATGGAGTGATTTCCAAGACAACAAGGGCTATGCAAAGAAACACTGTCCCCAAAATAAAAAGTTATTATTTTTATTGTTGTTGTTGTTGTTATCATTAATGTTGATCATGATGATATAAAAATTAAATTAAAAAACAATTGTACAGTGGAGCAGTTTGGGGGGTATACTAATAGCTCAGGTGATAGAGCACTTTTCTAGCCTGCATAAATCCCTGAGATGGATCCACAAAACTGTATAAAATGGTATGTTGGCACACACCTATAATCGGAGCTCTTAGAAGGATCAGAAGTTCCTGGTTGGTCCCAGGGAGGTGGCTTAGTTAGTAAAGTGCTTGCCAGGTATACATGAGGACACTAGTTCAGGTCTTCAGCCTTCACATAAAAAGTCAGGCTCAGCAACACTGTTACATAATATCTGCGCTGGAGAGAGAAAGGGGCAGAGACAGGCAGACACCTGGAACTCTTGAGTCTGACACCCTATCCAGTGAGATCAGTTCAATGTGTGAACCTGTCTCAAATAATACAGTAGAAAACAATGAAGGAAGAGACCCAGCACACACATAAACAAACACACACACACACACACACACACACACACACACTTCATATACACAAAATGAAAATAAGATTTAAAAGAAGGTCCAAAAGAGAAAAAAAATGGAGTCAGCTTGCTCTTAACAGGCCAGAGATGGGAGTGTGTGTGTGCACTGTGTATCCAAGTTTCTAAAGAAACAGCCCGATTCAAGTGAGGTCCCAGGTTTTTTAACTATTTTCTATGCTCCCCAATGCTCAGGTAAAAGGATTCCAAGTTTCATATAGTCTATACTAAACAGTAAGCCAAAGGTACTCTGAGATGCATGGCAAAACTCTCAGTCAATCAAAGCAGAATCCAGGTATGTGTTCTCAATACTAAACTCTAAAATGCAATTCCCAGTGATGAATTAAGGAGCCATTTGCTTCAATAGTGATGGTCTGAGAGTGGGGTTTGGGTAGGGGTCCTAATTCACTGTGCTTCCCAAAGAGAGTCCAAAGAAGCAGCAGAAGGATACAAATTGGGAAGATAACCAAAAAGTCAGAAGAATGCACTCTAAGAAAGCTCGTGAAAACAAGTCCTTTTCTTGAGATGCATAAATTCCTTAAATGCCAGGGATCCTCAGAGGGCAGAGGAGCTCAGTGGTAAGATCTAGAGGAAGGGGTGAGACGGATGACAGAGACTCTGCACGTCTCACAGCTAGAGAACATGGAGGCCTCCACAATTCTGTGTCTACTGGATGCCACCCAGTGTCTACTACCACCTGCACAGTACACTGAGTGGCACCACAGAAGTCACAGTGCAGACACTGTTTTGTTGAGAGGGACTAATCATCCTGGAGAATATCCTTATTCTCAACTGAGAATGCTGCCAGCATTTGTGTCCTCTCTGAGTCTTCTCAACTCCAGAACCCATCTGGGTGAAGGAAGGGAGGTCTTGAACCCCAGTGTGCATAGTGGTTCCTTCTCTCCAGAAACTAACGATTTCTTCCCCTGGATTCTCTCTTCTCCTCTTCAAAATTCTATTTTTTGGATATCTTAGCCCAATACAATACTTTCTTTTCTCTCCTATTTTTCTTTTCTTCTCTAGTCCATTTGATTGGAGGGGTTTGTTTGTTTTTCAAAGTTTTTAATATTCTAAAATTTTATTTCTGGAAAATTAAAAAGATTTGTTTTTTGACAAAATTTTAATCCTTCCTATTGTGTCTACAGACACTCATCACCAGTGGGCATTAAAAAATTACTCAGGGCCAAAAAAAGGGGGGGGTCCTGGACACCCTTAGCTACAGAACAAGTTCAAGGCCAGCCTGAATTACATGAAATCCTGCCTCGAGCAATAGCAACTTCCAAGGTAAATGGTAAAGTAGAAGCTGCATCTGAGTGAATAGATTGATGTAGTCAGGAAAAATGCAAAAGACCGCAGAGAAAGAGGCAGCAAGACAGACAGGGGATGAGAGAGAAGGAGGGAAGGAGGGAGGGAGGCACAACTAGTAAGGTGCACAAGACTTGCACAGGTCCCAGCCAGACAGGGTCCTAGCATGAGATTGGAGAGTGGACACAGGGTTCCACCTCTAAAGGAAAATCAGCTTTCTCCAAGGGAGTGTCACTAAGAACGCTACCCACACTCAAAGCAGGCCCCACATCCTTCAGGAGTTAGCCAACAAAGCAAATTCCATGTTTGTTTGTTGGATGGTTTGTTAATTTTGTTTTGTATTTTTGTGGGGGTATTTTTGAAGAGAAAGTAAGAACATAAAGGTAGGTGGGCAAGGAGATAGGACAGATCTGGGAGGAGTTGGAGGAAGGAAAAACATGATCAAAATATATCGCGTGGTAGACTTGAAGTGCCAGGATCAGGGGATACCCTGAGGGAGGCACCCACAAGAGGGGGGTGTCGGTGAATGTATATAAAGAAAATAAGTAAAAAATAAAATGCACGCGCACGCGCGCGCGCGCGCGCGCGCGTGTGTGTGTGTGTGTGTGTGTGTGTGTGTGTCGCAGTATCGCATGGAAATATTTAAATGAAAACAACTTTTTACAAGAAATTTAAAAGGGTAAGCTTTTGGCTTTCTGGTTTTGGTTTTGTTCTAAGTATACTGCTGCTCATCGTAGGACATGCTTACAGCCATCAGGATACTGAAGCCAGAAGATCACCATATATTTGAGGCCAGCCTGGGCTACAAAGTACAGAGTGAGATCCTAGCTCAAAATACCAAAAAAGAAAAGGGAAATTCAAAAGAAAACATTAGCCAGGCCAGGCTTGATGGTATAAGCCTGTGTCCCAACACTATGCAGAGGTAATTAAGTAGGGGAAAGACTGAGGTGGAAGTTTTTGATCAGCTTAACCTCCATACCAAAACCCTTTCTTCCCCCATCCCAAAAGAAAACCAGATATATAGATATAGATATAGATATAGATATATAGATATATAAATAGATAGATAGATATAGAGATAGAGATAGATAGATAGATAGATAGATAGATACAGAGATACAGAGATACAGAGATACAGAGATACAGAGATAGATACAGAGATAGAGATAGAGATAGATAGATATATCTCCTGTACATAACAGGTCTAAAACTGTGAGCTCCATGAACGTAAAGTCATTATCCCTCTCCTACATTGCTGAACCCTATTGAATAAATAATGTGGAAATTTAAAATAGTTTTTTAAAAACATGAGTCTTTGCTATAGAATTTTAAACAGTATGCCAGCCTGAATTGATTGCAAAATAAATAATTCACAAATGAAAAAAGTCATTATCATTATCCCTATACCATAAATGACTTTCTTAGTCAGGACTTCCAGTTAGGGTAGAATCTTAAAAGTATTCACATCACTCAAAAACACAACGGCAGCAAATCCCATTCATAGTATATGAGGCGGCAGCTCGCAGCTTCAAACGTAATTTCTCGCTCAAAGAAGCAAACTCCTTTGGTTGTTTATGGTGTCTTACGAATATAAGACCATGTTTACGCAAACAAAAGAAGCAAAAGAATTGACAAGTGGCCAGAGGACCTAGCTCAACACTGAAGTCTCTGGAAAGAGGGCACGAATCACAAAAGCTTGGGGTCTAGTAAGTCCTAGACAATGAGGGACAGAAGGCACAAGGAAAGACGGGAACACACATCTTTAGATGACAATGAAATGAGAAGGAACATTTGTACGAAGGTGTAAAAGAAGAGTTGGGTTTAAAATGAGCTGTGCCTTCGGTGGGTCGGTACACAGCTGTGCACAGCTATCCTACAGCTCACAAACTTAGCACTGAGAAAAGCCCGGGATCCGAAGGAGAGAGGCGTGTTCACAAGTCCAGACCGGAAAACCCGAGCAAAAATGAACTCGCAGAGCCCCCAGGCAGGAAACACTGAAACCACCCGAGAAAATAAATTCAGTCCGTGTGTTTTCTTCTAAAGACATGCCTACAGTAAAGGAGAGAAGAGGAATCTTGCTCCAGAGTAGCAAAGCGGCTGGTCTGTGACCTTCTGCTGTGATTACGCCTATCGGAGCTGATCACGGAGGCGACTCTTCATTACATTTCGTTTTCTAAGTGCTTTACAAGTACTGTATTAGCTAATTAACTGTGGGAACCCGATGTTTCTTGGAAAAAACTGCTGTTGCTACTTCTTTTTTTTTTTTTCAGCTCTTAGGTGAACATTTCTTTTTAAACCTTGAGATACAAAATGCATACTAGCGGATGATATTTAAGCATTTCAAACTAATGATTACAGCAAGCGGCTCGTTCTGCTGGTACCTCTAAAGTTAGGCTGCAATTAATAAGGACATGAACAAAACACCTGAAGAGAGAAGCAGTTCCGCTCATAAATGCCCCGCTGTGAGAATCGGTGAGCTCTGTAAAGGATGAACAACAGCAATCTGGAGGATGTCACTGTTGCCATGGTGGCCGCATCTTCCAGAAGCATACGGTGGAAAGATGTCTGTCTCCACCGTTAGTGAGAATTCTGAAATTTTGGTTTCTTTAAAAAACACAGAACTATTATAATAATATGGTTGGTTTTTTTTTTCATTTTATTCCCAGGTATAGCGATGTGTAGCTGCTTTGGACTGTCCACAGCAGCTGACTATGACTTGCCTCATGCTCTAGCAGAGGCCTGGTTTTGCACTGCTGTGGACAGTGTCTGCTGGTGTATGACATTTAGGATTCTGGGAGCCTTTCAGAGGTATATAAATGCTTGAGCCCAGATAGGGAAGAGTGTGGTTGTTGGTCATTTGGGGAGGTTGGTTGTGGCTTGTTAGTAGCCCTGGCCCAAGAATAAACAAAAGGAAAGAAAGTAGATTCGGGGATTTTTCTGATTCCTCTCTCCCCTCTATCCTTGTTTCTTTCCTGTCTAATGTTAGTGGGTGAAATGGAGGGGCCGGATAAAGAACAGACAAAGTAGCAAAGCTCAGCTACACCCACCTGCACAGAGCATCCTGTCATGGGTGCAAACAGAGACCTTCTTTCCTTATGTCAAGCAGTCTTTAAATCAATGGCAAGCGCTAGTCAAAAGAATGCTGGGAGCTAGGGAGATGATTTAGTAGACAAGAGTGTTTGCTGTCCCAGCATGAGAACTTGAGTTCGAATCCCCAACACCATGTTTTAAAAGAGCAACATTAATCCTACCACTGGGAGGAGGAAGCAGAAACAGGAGGATCCCAGGAACTTGCTGGCCAAACAGGAGCTAGGTTAGCTGAAACAGTGGGATGAGTTCAGCAAAAACAAGAGAGCAACAAAGGAAAATACCAGAATTCACCCTGAGCTGTCTGCATATGTTCTCAGGGTCACACACTCATGTGTTTGTGCCACACACAGAGAGAGGTGGGATAAAGAGAGAGACTGAGACTAAGGTATTCCCTTTGAACACAAACTTCTGGTAAGATGGCTCTGTGGGTAAAGGTACAAGGCTGTTGCCAAGCCTGAAATCTAATCCCTAGGAGCCATTCAGTAAGAGAAAGTCAACCTCCACAAACTGTCTCTGACCTCCATAACCATGTTCTGGCCCACGGGCACCCACACATATACACACAAAATAAATCAAGAAACAAAATGTAATCTATTAAAGTCTCAGTAATGAATAAAATTGAGGCGGTCAGGGACACTTGCTCCAACTAGCATAGACTGAGGCTTACAAAGGCAAGATCCCATAAGCAGGGATGACATTTGTTTAGTATAAGGATTGTCATCTGTCTAATTTAAGAGCTGAGTGATCATCAGCATGCCTCCTCCTCTCTGCTCATAAAACTCCTGTCTGTCAAGGCCTAGTTCAAATCCCCATTGCAGAGAAAAGCTTCGTCAGATACAAGACAGCCTTGGGATAGGCTCTTCACTCAGAGCTGATTCAGTACACACTTAGGAGGGTTTTCTGTTTACCCTTGTGAACTGGTGATTCCTTACAGAAAGTGGAAACAATGTATCAATAGCTGTACAGGAAGAATCTGTATGTAGAGTTGGACTAGCTTTGCTCCTTGCTTTGTATCTTGTGCCTTTGGTTTTTTTTTTTAAGTTTTTCGTTGTTATAATGTGATGAAATGTCAAGCTTGTCAACAACGTGCTCAGTTATTATAGAATTAAACACAACAGTATAGTTTTTAAAAAATGACAGTGTTGCACTATATATATATTAGATTTAGAGTAGACCCGGTAGAAATCCTCATTATAGCAAGATGTGGCAGGACATTACTTTGATCCTAACATGGGGGAGGCAGACACAGGTAGGTAGATCTTTGTGAGTTCAAGCCCAGTCTAGTGCACATAGTGAGTTCCAATGCAACCAGGTCTACATGGAGAGACACTGTCTCAAAAAACTAAAAGAAGAGGGAGGGAGGGAGGAGGGAGGGGAGGGAGGGAGGGAAGGGAAGAGGAGCAGAAGAACAGGAGAGGAGGGGAGGGGAGGGGAGGAGAGGAGAGGAGGAATCATTGTCATAGCCGGGTTGTGGTGGTACACACCTAAAACCTCAGCACGTGGGAGGCTGAAACAAGAGGATCATCAGTTTGAGACCAACTTATCTCCAAAACAAAGAGCAAGAAGTAATTTGCTTAGTGAGCAAGAGCCATGTAGCAGCACCATGCCTCATTGATTTTTCCCCTGCACCATTCATAATGTTTAGTATATACAAATATTAAATATTTGTTCAGTGACATTGACTCAGTCTTATAAGTATTCATTATACATGTATATTCATGTATAGGACAACATAGAACAGAATACTGCGTAATCAGCCTACCTCCAGTTCTAGAAGAACCTTTGAAATCTTCTTGGTAAAATTAGCCCTCAAAATTAATGGGGTCATATAGATGTTAAGGTAACATTTCTGAATTATACCCATTGTGGCCTCAGCATCTTCACAACTCGATGCTAGGGTTAGTATCAAACTTGCCCTTACCCCATGACCTTAGCTTTAAGAAATGGGTACCGGGAGCTAGCAACATGGCTTAGTCGGTAAAAGCATTTGCAGCCAACCCAGACACCTGAGTTTAATTCATGAAACCTACATGATAGAAGGAGAAAAATCTACTCCCAAAAGCTCTCCTTTAATCTCCACATGTATGCTGGCGCATACACATGTCCATCCATCTACATGCATAAACATATATACACACAAAATAAATGTTAAAAAAAGAATACAGGTACAGCAAGCTTTAGAAATATTGGGATTTCCTTTATCTCGGGTTATCTATGTGCAATACCAACTTTCTATTTGTATGTATGAGTGTTTTGCCTGAATGTATGTCTATGCATCTCATGAGTGTCTGAAGCACTTGTAGGCCAGATTCCCTGCTGCTAGAGTTCAAGGTGGTCCTGAGCCACCATGTGGGTACCGGGAATCATGGGCCTTCTGAAACAGCAGCAGGTGTTTCTAACTCCCGAGCCATCTTTCCAGGCTTGCTATTCCAATTTTAAGGACTATTATTTCTGATCTCTGCTTCTGCACCCTTCAATAATTTATTCCAAAGGTCACAATGGCAAACACAATGAACATAGTAAATATTTTCCCAGAATAGCTCTCTTTCTCTCAGTCTGCCCAGTCGTCCTTTAATGAAAACAAGGCCTGAGCAAATATGCACAAATTCCAGTTTGCTCATTCAGGCAAATGTGAGGTCCCTCTTGACTATTCTTAACTTTTTTATTTATATTTATTATATAATATTAGTTATATTTGTATACATTTAGAAAATAGCAATTGCAAAAAAATACATCAGGAATTCTCTTTGGAGAACTGTTCTCATAATAAGCAAAATTGCTAGCATCTATCACCTGTGATGTAATCATATAAAAGCGTCTTCTAGGTTTATCCCCATAAGGTACTTCTCTTCATTCCATTATCATGACAAATGGAGAGGTGTTTGCACAACACTGAGCCATTACAGAATTCTGCAGGGATACTAGAACAACACCAGTGGCTCCTGATACTTACAACTAAGTCAGCCTCGTGGGCAACCAATGGCCTCACTCACAGTATTTGTTTCTGGACAAACAGCCTATAACTAAAATCAACTATATCCTAAGATCATTACAAACAGGGGTCCAGGATTAGTGAGTCATTGTGCGTTGGAACAGATGGTGGTCAAGTATTCGTCTCGGGATGACAGTTTGTTCCAGGTGGCAAGAGTCATGTTAGTCTACCCTGCCGTGTAGCAAACTCCCAGTGACACCTCATGATCACATAGGAGCAACTAGGATTTGGAGGTGAACTCAGATTTGTATTAACCTATAATAAAATCCAGTCATCCATTTTTTTTACTTTAGTACCTCTGGTAAATACAAATGTTGACGGCTTCACCTCTCAACCTTTGTCCTACTTTCTCCCACCCTCAGATTATATATAACTCACTCTTTTCTACATGATATTCTGAGATCATAGTGCAATAGAGTGCCATGCTTCTCTTGATTGCAAAATACAAATTTTTGTGCTAAAACAAAACATTTTGTGCATTCCTTCAGAGAATTTTCTCTGCGTCTTTATTACAGCTTTTATTTTCATAACTTAAGAGTGAAGCCTACAAACACACGTAACAATTCTTATCTTTCAGAAACTTGTTTTAGCCACTTGACAATGTTTTATACCTTCCCTGTGGCTCCTGTCTGTGAGAAGCTGCAGCATCTGCCATACCCAAATCTGCCACTTTGGTATAAGCGTTGCCTTGAGCTGATGACAGTTGAGAAGTAGATACGAAAAAAACACCCAGAAATCCTTCTACTTTGCAGCCCAAAAGCACAACAAAAGTTTATTAATGTGCCCCTCTGCATCCCCCAACAAAGGAGAGGGAAGCTCGGTCACCTAACTCAGTATTCTCAGTCTGTAGCTGATGTTACAGAAACAAGTACAAAAAAATGGTGCCACGTAGCCTTGGTCCACTTAGTTTCCAAAATACTGGCCCTGCCACATCACTGGCCCCAAGACTGGGGACTTCTTTGTCTTACTACTTCTCTGCAAACATTGTTCTTTATTGAAGACTACTACATAAACCAGTCCTACGCCATCTCCATGAAAGCAGCTCACTCTGTGCAATATCTCAGTCCTCATGCTAATGGCTCTGTTTCTTGTCTTCTAATTGGTTTCTTGTCACGGGGAATCCCAAAACTACACATATTCTCCAAGACTTACATTCTCCATGACAGCCTTATGATAGACAGCATCTGTGAGGTGTTTAACCTGTGCTGTCCATTACACCGTAGGCAAGTGGCTTTATGGCTGGGGCTGGCTCCATGCTGAAGCACTTGCTGTGCACATGTGAAGACCAGAGTTGAGATCTCCAGAAGTCACACATATGCCAGGAAAACATAGAAGCCCATCTGTAATTATAATAATCAAACAGTGCAGACAGGGAATCCTGGAACAACAAAGCTAGTTAAATTACTCCACCTCCATGAGCTCAGTGTTCGTTTGAGAGATTGCCTCTATTAATACGGCGAAGAGTAACTGAAGGTAACTCCTGATGTCAGTCTTGGGCCGTCACATGCTGACACGTTCACCTAGACTCACACACATGCAAACACACATACACACATGTGGACCGTACATATATATATACACATGAAAAAGATTTTTTTAAAAATACATGTCAGATTACTATCAAGAAAATTAAATGACCTCATCCAGATGTGAGAGAAAAACAACTGGAGTATAGAAGCGAACAAAGGTGTATGTATCCAGTGCTAATCTTACCATTTGGACCTTTTCTGTACTCGGTGTTTGTTTCGCCTCTTAGTGGCTTAACAGCTTTTGAGTGTAGCTTGACCTCCCAGATAAGTGTCACTGGAGTGCAATAAACCAAGTCATATGCTAAAGTAACATAATTAGGGCTCAGAAACACAACTATATGGGCAAAGGCACCTGGGACCCTGACACCTTGAGTTCAATCCCTGAGACCCATGTGATAGGAGAGAATTGACTCCCCCATGTTGACCTCTGTTTTCCACATATGCTGTGGTACAGGTGTGTGTACACACACACACACACACACACACACACACACACACACACACTAATAAAAGAAGAAAATATATCTAAAATACCTAGCCTTCTCATGCTATACCTTAGCAGTGTAGCTTGATGTAGAGTACCAGCTGCTTTACCCCCTGATTATGTGGCTGGCTGCAATTTTCTACTGATGGTACCCAGAGGCACAGGGGATATTGTGCTGTATGTCACTACCAGAAAGCAGGCAGATTCAAAACTTAAATTCTTGTTGCTTTGGCAACAATGCTTAAAATCATAAATCAGACCATCACAAGTCAGGAACTAGCTGCTTACGTAAGGCACATAGATAAACATGTGTGTATACATAAATACTGGGCATGAATATTCGTGAATGTCTAAATATGCATGATAGATACAGATATCCAAGTACAGGGAGAAAGTGCCCTCCCAGGGGTGACTGTTACCCACCACAAGAACAAAGGGCTATGCCCTTGTTCTGAGGTAGGACACTATGAGTAATTACTGCCTAAGTTCTAGCCCATCCCCGATCATTAATACACAGAGTATCAAGAGATGGGCACTACCCCACTAAAATTAGGTCTAAGAGCTTCAATGGTTCACTTGAATTTCAAAGCCAGTTGCCCTGATATTCATCCTCTACCCCTAAAAATAGGAACTCTTTTTGTTCTGAAGCCATAACGAGGCAGAAAATCAAGGCCTCTGGCAACTGCTCTCATAGTGAGGACATAACAAAGATGACAAGGGACCCAGCGGGAGTAGAGAACGAGAGGGGTGGAGCAATTTAGAAGGTTTTAGGCAAGGGGAGTGTTTGGAAGTTAGGAATGACTCCGGGCTACTGCAATCTGGGGACTTGCTTTAGAGGCCACAGCCACTATGTTTTCCCTAGGAAGGTACCCCAGAGTCTCTCTACCATGCCTCAGATCACTCCCCTTCCTCCTCTCTTCCTGATGACCCTAATGTAGATCCTCCTCACATCCAGTCTTAGCATCTCTTTCCAACCCCTGACAATCCAAAGCAATACTTTCTAGTAAAAGTATACTGGCCCTGCCACATCACTGGCCCCAAGACTGGGGACTTCTTTGTCTTACTACACACTGCACTGTTGACAGCCAGGTTTTGTGTTGTTGGTTTTTTTTTTCTTTTGTTTGCCCCAGTGATTGTAAACATGCCAAACTCCAGCCAGGAAGTGTGGCACATGGAAGCATCAAGTATAAGTATAAGTATAAGTATAAGTATAAGTATAAGTATAAGTATAAGTATAAGTATAAGCTACTGAAAATCATCCTGCAAATCAGATGTGCTTTTCCTGCACGGCTTACGTGCTTAAGCAGCGCTGCCTTTGTGCCACCAACATTCATTTTTTTCTGTTTGCAAGTTTTCACAAACCTACTGCTGCTCTTTTGTTTTTAAGACTTACTTATTTATTATATATGTGAGTACACTGTAGCTGTCTTCAGACACATCAGAACAGGGCATCGGGCCTCATTACAGGTGGTTGTGAGCCACCATGTGGTTGCTGGGATTTCAACTCAGAATCTCCAGAGAGCAGTCAGTGCTCTTAACCACTGAGCCATCAAAGTAGAGAACAGGATTGAGCAGTTTATCTGAAGACCAGGTTTTCCCAGCCAGAAAAGAAACAATGTGAAGGGATCTGCTCACTGCTTAGCTGATAGAGGGATTTTTCTCTCCTCCTGAGGTGACTGAAGGATCTCCAGAAGAAATGTGGGTGTGAAGTGATGCAGACTGGAGGGTATGTAAAGGGCAAACACACAGCAAGAGGCCACAGGGGAAGCAGGGATGGGAGAGCACTGGGGTAAACACAGACACAAACCCAGAAGCCCCACGGAGGGAGCACCCGTGATCACAGCTGAACCACAGCATCCTGTGGGAACTGGAATATTTGGGTTCAGGGAACTTTCTGCTTCTGCTTCTGCTGCTGGGTACCCTACAGTGTAAGTGCTTCATTACAAACCTTTCCCAGAGTTAACTAAAGAACCACTTCCCATCCGTCTCCTCTTGTTTTCAGAAGGCTTCCTTGAAGTGTGTCGGTGGAAGCGTCTCTACTTACACCCTCCACCAGCTTCTTGGGACTCTTCTGTCATGTTAAATCCATTGCTCTGTTAGTGCTAAGAGAGCCGTGTCCCTCCCTGGCTCTAGTCTTGCTATTTAGCTCAAGTTTGCCCCCAAGCTTGTGATATTCCTGCATCCTGACTCAAGTGCTGGGATTATAGACAGGAACTGCTTCTTTAGCCATGATTTCTTTAAATCAGGAAGACTTCCTAAGTGGGGACAGAATTAAAATGTCAATACAGTTTGCCTCTTTTCCACTCACCACTTTTTTCCAAGCCAAGACCTCCAACATCCATAAAGACTCTGACCAACCATGTTCACCCTTTTTATCTTTCTCTTTTTTCTTTTTTTTTCTGTCTATTGCCAAAATCTCAAAGCAAAAAAAAAATACAGTTAATGAAAAGTTACTCAGCATCTCCAACTATTTGTGAACTAACAAATCAGTAGTTGAATTTTAAGCACCAAGCACTCCCTGGTTTGCCCCTTGTTTGTTCCTAATAGTTCCTGCAATAGAACCCCCAACCTTTCAACTCTTTCCATCCCCAAAATATCTTCACTACCTTCTCCACTTACAGCAAAGGACAAAGAGAATCTTTAGCAAAGTTGTGGTATATAAGAATAAACGATTTTCTTTTCACATCCCACCAAGACTCACATCGACAGTCTAATTTTCTTTAACTCGGAATGTGACCGTACTTGGAAATAGGCACTTTACAAGGGTAATCAAATTAAAATGAAGCCATGAGCACAGGACCTAATCAATACGACCGGTGCCCTTATAAAGAGGGGAAATTTGGACTCCGAGACGCAAATGGGAAGATGATGTCAATGGGGGAGAGGAAGAAGACAGCACCAAGAGAGAAGCTGGAAACAGATTCCACTGCGGATCACTGGAGCAATCAACTTGACAGTGCCTTGAACTTGCAGCCTCCAGAACTGTGGACTAATAGAACTAGATGTCAAGCCATCTACTCCATGATACTTCTTTGTGCATATCCGAAGGAAATATTTTTTAAAACCTCTTAAAGAGATATCTGTACTCTTGGGCACGTTCTGGCATTGTTCAGTGTATTGGCTTGTCGTCTGTTGGTATGAGAAACACCTTAGTCAAGTGCAACTTGGGGAGGAGAGAGGTTTTTTGGGTTTCAGGCCCCATCACAGTCCTCAGTGTGGAAGGAAGTCAGGGCAGGAACAGAAGCAGGAACCTGGAGGCAGGACCTGAAGCAAAAGGAAGAGTTTACTGATCTGTTCTTCCTGTCTTGCTCAGACTGCCTTCTCATGTAACTCAGACCACCCACCAGCCCAGGAGTTGCACTGCTCACAGTGGACTGGGTGCATCAATCATTAATCTAGAAAATACTCCCACAGGCAAGCCCTCCGGCAATCAGATGGGGAAAGTCCTTAGTTGACATTCCAGGTGGCTCTAGGATTTGTTAAATTGACAAGAACTAACCAGCACATTCACAATATATACTCGATATGGGGGAAATCTATCGATGGGTAAATGGATAGAAAAATGTAACGTATAAATTGTGTATGAAAATTGCTTAGTCCTTAAAGGAAAGAAAGCTTTTCATTTACAACCACAATAATTAGCCTAAGGAACATGATAGCTAAGTTGGTCATAGAAAGATAAATATGTGATAATCTCATGTGTATGTGTAATCATAAAAAGATAGAGCTCAGGGCTGGGGATTTAGCTCAGTGGTAGAGCGCTTACCTAGGAAGCGCAAGGCCCTGGGTTCGGTCCCCAGCTCCGAAAAAAAGAACCAAAAAAAAAAAAAAAAGATAGAGCTCATAAAAACAGAACATAGAATGACAGTTATCAGGGGCTTGGAGGCTGACAGGAAAGGGAGAGGTGGTAGCCAAAGGGTAGAAACTTTTAGCCAAAACGCTTCAGTTCTGAAAAACCAAAGTATAATGAAACAGTGAAACCTACACTTCCTAAGAGCATGGACAGGACTACAAAATTATACGTGTGTGATATTTTTTAAACCTAAACTCTACCCTTATACTAATTAGCTTGAGTGTGGTCATTGTTGCAAAACACATCTACATATCAAAGCATCATTGTGCAAACAAATCAGAAGAAAGGCCATCACTTCGTATACCTTAAATATGCACAAATTTCATTTATTAATCATAACTCAATAAATTATAAAAAGGAAAACAAAGTTGCATAAGTACAGTCTAGAGCTATAAAGATGAGCCTGTCTGGGCAGATGGGTGTGTATGTGTTCAAATATTTAAACAGAGGCTCACGCTCAGATCTCAGTAATCACAACAAAGAAGGATCAATCGCATACCCTGCTTTATTGGATCCCAGCACTTCCAACAGGAAATACTTGTTAACCTGGAGGTGTGCCTGTTTCACAAATAACAGACCCTGAGGGAGGAAAGGCCAAATGGCTTTGCAGAAGGTGGCAATACCTGTCCCTTTGGGAAGCCCTATTACATCAGTGTCTTGTTCCTGTCCCCTGAGAAACTGTCAGGACTAACATGTGAAAGGTCCTCCACCCACTACTCGCCTCTATGTCATAATCAGGAAATAACCCCCTTTCTTCTATACCCCACCTGTTTTCACACCAACTGCACTGATTTTTTTTTTATATCCATACCTTTTCATCTCTTTGCTTGGTTTGTTTGCTTGTTTGTGTGTTTTAAGATGAGGTCTAATGGAGCTGGAGAGATGTTGACTCTCAGTTGAGGGAGCTGACTACTCTTCCAGAGGACCAGTGTTCAGTTCCCAGCACCTACATAGGGTAGCTCTCTATAACCACAGCTCCAGGGGATTCAGCGTGCTTTTCTGACTCCTGTGAGTACCTGCACACATGTGCATATGCCCACACGCAAACACACAGATATACATGTAAGTAAAAATAAAATAAAGTCTTTATTTAAAAAAAAGACAGAATAGAGAGTGATATAGTACAAGTTGTCCTACAAGCTCCAAATGCTGGAACCACAATGTTGACACACCTTGCCAGGTTAGGTTATCCTGTCTTTAGTGAGATCCCAAGTCTTTTTGACAGAATCCCAGTTGTCTTTAGTGGCCCTTTTACTGTTAGTTACAAGGTATTTTCAGAGTCACCTTGCACGTTTTCAGCCCAGAGTCTGAACTTAGCTGTTTTTCCAAAGACCTGAAGTCCTTTGAGGGCAGGAAGGGTGCTTTTGCTGCTAGGTCAACCACTGTGGTTCTAGCTTTTTTGTGGATATATCTAGGACTATTTCCGGAGTCCATGCTGAAGTTTCCAGCTGAGACTAAATTTGGAGGATTTGTGTCTTTATTTGATTTATATTTATCTGACACTGAAGAACAAGGCAATTCATGACACTAACAAAACTACGTACTTTATCAAGACGTATAATATATTATTATATTTTTAAAATGAGAACACTAGTAACTACACATGTTACTAGTATCATGACATCATGCACATAGAGAGATAGAGAGATAGATACAAACAATGTGGTATCTTTAACTGCATTCTATATACTTGTAGGTAATTTTATGTGTGATGGTTTTACAGGGTTGTTTTTGTAGTTTATTTGATTGTCTGTTGAGACAAGGTCTCATTGTGTAACCCCATAACATAGGCTGACTTGGAACTTGCTACTTGTAGCCCAGACTGCCCCAAAACTTAATTCTCTTTCTGCCTCAGCTATTACAGGTGTATGCCTCCATATCAGACAATTATGTATTCACTTGGCTGGACAAGACTGGATATTTGGTCAGTTATAAAGGGATTTCCATGTGCATATTTTTAGTGAGATTTACATTTAAGTCAGTAAAGTAAGTAAAGCAGAACGCCTTTCATAAGATGTGTAAGCCTTATCCAATCAGGTGAAGGTCTGAGGAAACAGTAGGTAAAACAACCCTGAGCAAGAGGAAATTCTGTTAGAGGCCTTCAGCCTTGAGTTACAATATCAGCTCTTCTTGAGATCCTATCTTGCCAGTCTTCCTAAAGATTTTGAACTCAAATATTCTTAGTATGAACTCACGATTTTATGTACACATTTGATTGGTTTATTGTGTGTTGTGTACTGTATATATGTGAACATCACATATAAATACATAGACTGGATGTTCATATCCCCCTTATACATTCTGTTGTAGAGTGTTCTGCACAGAAGGACCTTCATCTTTCCTTCCTACATCTACTTAACCAACCGTGATATAGTGACACCAAAAGGCATCCATTCTCTATTGATGAATATTTGGGTTGTTTCCAATGTTTTCTGATGCATATTAAAAGACAGTACATTAAACTGTGGGTCAGAAATTCTGTTATCAGTGATTTTTTTCCTCTACTGTGGTTGTGGAGGAGTGTTTGTGTGTGTGTGTGTGTGTGTGTGTGTGTGTGTGTGTGTGTGTGTGTGTGTGCACGCGCGTGCATGTTTGTGAGATCAGGTCTAGTCAATCCAATGGCCAAGAACTTGCTATTTAGCACAAGCTGGCTTTTGAACACAAGATCCTCCCACGGTGCCGCCACTCTCCTGCTGCTCTGTATTCTGTACCCTCAAACCATGAGCCACAACAAACCTTTCTCTCCTTAGCTTCTTTTGTCACAGAGATAAGAAAAGAACCAGCAACAACTCCTTTTTCCTTCTGAAGAGCATCATGCTGGTTCACTGACAGCCCTGTGCTGATCAAACTGAACAAGCTCTACCTGTGTGGATAAGAAATGTGAGGGTCTATTTCAGAGCGGTAAATATTGTTGCTTAAACATCTCTATCCAGGCATGCTGGTGTGTGCCTACAATCCCAGCACTCAGCTCTAAGCACTTGGGCGATTTCAAGTTTAAGACCAGCCTGGGCTGCATAGCAAATTTGAGGTATATCTTCAAATTTGAGTTATCTCCCAAGTCCAAGGCCAGCTTGGGCTATAGAGCAACTCTCAAAGAAAACCAGTTAAATTCCTAACAGTCCAATAGTGTGGGACATGTCGATTTGTCCCTCTAAGGTGAAAATGCATGGCTGCGTTTGACCCTTCTAAACCCCAAAAGGGAAGCCTAAGCAATAAAGAATGTATTCTGAAGGAGACAATGTATCCCTCCTTTGTGTGGCACTCTGATCCACTTACCATAGAGTCCACAGAGCTGCTACATTTGAATGAGGCAAAAGGCTCTGAAGTATGTCCAGGCTGCTGCACAAACTTCTCTAACAAAGTGGCCAGGCCATGAGGAGGCCAGGTGTTTGGCCAAATATTATATTGTCATGGTGCATCTGTGAGGGTCTTGCTGGGTGAGGTGAATATTTGAGTCAGTAAACTGAGTAAAACAGACTTGTCTCTGTGATTTTAATGAGCTTTATCCATTCCTTTGAGAGAGTTCACAAACAGAAAGGCCGAGGGCAATAGAATTTATCCTGTCTGCCATACTGCTTTGAAGCTAGGACATCAACTCTTTTCTAAAATTATATTTTATTTCTATTACCTAAATACGAAGTTTTTGCCTACCTGTGGTCTGTGTGCCACATGAATGCATTGTGTATGGAGGCTTGAAGAAGGTGACAGATACACTGGAATGGCAGTTACAGGTAGTTTTGAGTCCTCATATGGGTCTTAATAACTGAACTTGGGTCCTTGAGAGCAAGAAGTACTCAACAACTGAGCCATTGTCCTCTATCCTCTATCCTCTCTATCCTCTTTCTCTCTTTTTTTAGAGCTCTTGTGTACTCTATAGTTATTCCCTTTCATATGATAGTTATTAAATTCTTCCCAGTGAGATTGGGGGGGACAGCAGAAGAATGAAATAATTTTTATTCCCTCACCCCTAATAACTACTTCATATAAATGTCATTGATGCTAACAATAGAGATGTTACTGAAATTAAATTGTAAACACCAAGGCCAAAGAAAGCATAAATCTTACACTACTCATGACTCTGTGTGATGTGGTCCCCTTCCCTGTTCCTTCTGGTTTCTACTTTCGCCTTTTATTTTAGTCTGTTCATTTGTACCATAAGGGCTTGGGGTCAAATACAGGATTGCTCCTGTAAAATGGAGCTTTGGGTCTTCATCTATCTCCTAGGGAAGACAGTTCCTCTTTCATTGAGACAAATAGTACATTCTGCCTAGACATTGGTCTCTGAAGGCTTGGGCTCAGAAAGTGGAAGGGCCACATTTGTCTTCTCTGAAAAGGTTAAACAGCATGCTATGGGGGAGTGATTTATTGGAGACTTTGATTCTGAATGAAACAAAGTCAGGAAGTCAAGTCTGGGGATCCGGGCAGGATAGGGCAGAATCTCCAACAAGACTCATTCTGATTTCTAAAAAAGATGTCAAATGAAGGGAGCAGAAGAAACATCAGATGTGTGCACTGTGTGCAAGCACCAGATGTGTGCACTGTGCCCAAGGACCAGATTGTGCACTGTGTACAAGCACCAGATGCGTGTGCTACTTCCAGGCACCAGATGTGTGCACTGTGCCCTGGCACCAGATGTGTGCACTGTGCCCAAGGACCAGATGTATGTACTGCCCCCAAGCACCAGATTTGTGCACTGTGTCCAGGCACCAGATGTGTGCACTGTGTCCAGGCACCAGATGTGTGCACTGTGCCCAAGGACCAGATTGTGCACTGTGTACAAGCACCAGATGCGTGTGCTACTTCCAGGCACCAGATGTGTGCACTGTGTCCAGGCACCAGATGTGTGCACTGTGCCCAAGGACCAGATGTGTGTACTGCCCCCAAGCACCAGATTTGTGCACTGTGCCCAGACACCAGATGTGTGTGGTATGCCCAGGCACCAGATGTCTGCACAGCGCCCAAACAATACTGCATCATTTCACTTCCAGGGTCTTTGACTAGGTCATAAAGACACTCTGGCACATTCTCCAAATATAGCAGTAGAGGAGCAAATTAAAGTCAGTAGTGAAGAATAGGGAAAGTTACGCAGAAGGACCCTTGATGTATCTGTGAGTGGATACTAATGGCAAATTCAGCAATGAGGGTGTTTATGAAATTTGTTTTTAATGAGAACAAACCTTTTATTCTTCTACAAATAAAACAACAAAAAGCAAACAAACAAACAAAAAAAACACTTAAAAGTAATTATGACCCAACCATGGTGGGGTAGGCCTTTAATCCTAGCACTTCAGAGTCCAAAGCAGATGGATCTCTCCATGAATTGGAGACTAAACAGGGATAAGAGCCTGACTCAAAAATGCCAACATTCAGAGAGAAATAAATCCACGTAATATGAATAGATATTGATGATATTCTTTCCTAATGGCAAGAATATTTTTTTCTGTTTATGTGTTTCCCTTCGGTTCTTTGTTGGTTTCATTTGGCTTGAGTTTCATTGGGGATTTTTGGTGTTGTTGTTTGGTTTGGTTTGGTTGAGGTTTTTGTTTGTTTGTTTGTTTGTTTGTTTGTTTGTTTGTTTGTTTGTTTTGTCTAATGTTGCCCAAATTGGTCTTAGACTCTTTAGCTCAGGTGATCCTCATGCCTCAGCTTCCCATGCAGCAGGGACTACAGGTGTCCTCCATACCACCTGACTCAAGAGCAAGCCTGGATTAGGGTTCCCAGGAGGCATGGGTTATTAATGAAAATCTAAGGGCCAAGTACAGATTATCTCCTTATGAATCATGCTCAGGGAAGCCCAGAGCCTCTTAAAATACTACAAGCTATCACCATTACCCTTGGTTTCCCATATTAACTAGGTGGTAAGACTCTATTGTTAAAGACATCACACACTTTGGTTATAGGATACAGGGAGATAAATCTTAAACTGAACCCATTGGCTATTCCAGTGCAGGAAAGTGCTAAAAAGACATCAATAGTTTTATCCAGCACTAGATCCTGAGTGCTTTAATATCAACCTACCAGGCAAGAGGTACCCACTGGTATGATAGTTATATGACTATGTAATCATCTGTTTTCTTGATTGGAATTGAATCATGCTCTATGGGCAAGAGTTCATGCATAATACTATAAGCAAAGTCAAAACTTGTGGTAGGCCTTAGGGGAAAACCTATTGCTGTTCTTTTCTGAGTCACTATGTTATCAAACTGCCATGCAAATATTTATGTGCGCAGATTTGTGTTTCTCCCAATCCTGGTTTGAGAAGCTTCTATTAGAGTGACTAACACAGAGACTCATACTGTTGAAAGTCCTGAGAAATCATGACAGAGTAAATGTTCAGCCTGTAACATGCTGTTCCCTTGACATGACATAGCTGCTATACATATAAACTCACAACACTGATTATGTAGACAAGACAAAGCCAGTTAAAAATTCAAGCACAGAATGGAAGAGAACTTCCTAAGACATGATTCCTAGTTGAGAATCTCTTTGCAGTTGATGGTTGCTGGGGAAGGGAGAGTCATTTTTCTTTGGGGGTGTGTCCTCTGCTATGTTCCCCATCTCCCCATGGATAACCCCTCACACATAAGCATACGGGCCTCATTAATTAAACTCAATAGATTAATTCATTAAATGTTTAAAGTTGCTTTTTGTTTTATCGATATGATTATTTTTGCCCGCGTGTATGTAAGTGCCTGTTGAAGTCAGAAGAGGATCCCTGAATCCCTGGAACTGGAGTTCAAAGAGGAGTTACAGGAGCTCTACCCCTAGTTAATTATAGTTAAGAGTATATGAAGTTTGGACTGAGATGGGATAGCTGGAGAGGGAATTCCTTGAAGGATTTAGGAGCAAGTGAGCAGTGGATATGATCAAGATACACTATAAACTTGTATGACTTTTTCAAGGAATGTGTCCTGTCCTAGGCATAAATGTTACTAAAAATCATCCTACATTCTTCTGAGAAAAAAATGGAAGAAACAAGAAAAAAAACTGATAGACTTGAAAACTATATGAGAAGGAGAAAAGGATTTGTTAAAGCAGGGAGTGTGCTTGGTGATCAGTAGACAGGAGTGTTTGGATTTCATGTTGAACTGGTCCACGGGGAGAAAGAAGCAGATGGCACTTAGTACATGCAGGGAACAGGTGCTGATGAGGCTGATGATGCTGTGAATACAAATGGCATCCCAAAGGATGCGGGCAAGATGGGCATCACATAGCCAACCGTGCAACACTGGGCACATACACATCAGATACTGATGAGAACCAATTAAGCAAAGGTTCTGGACGTGAGAAAGAAAGTGGTGAAAGGGGTGCTAAAGAAGACAAAGAAGAGGACCAAGAAGAAAACAGAGCTGTTGGGCCATTCACGTTGAAGATTTTACTGTAGAAGATTTAGATGAGAGCTCCCTGCTCCCAAACCTCATGAGAGAGAGAGCTCATCACCAAGACAGGTGGGCACTCCTAAGACTGCAGGGCAGGAGAGAACGCCAGTACTGGCCACCCTTGCTCACATCCCTGGCCCAAGAGGAAACTGTATAGGGCCTTTGGGAATGGGAAGATAGGGACACTCAAGCTGCAGGAATGCTGCAGTCCAGGCTGCCATCCAGACTGTGCCTGGATCTGAAAGGACACTGTCAAACAGCTCCCTGCACCAAAATCCCATGGGACGGAGAGATAGACCTTTCAGAGGGGCAGGCACACCTGGGAAGCCAGAGGCGACTACTCTCTGCCCACATTTCTGACTCTAGAGGAAAACTCCTAGCACCATCTGGGCCCCCTGTGCACAGGGTCCCGAGAGAAGGCAGGTCAGGCCCTTCTGGTTGCTGCCCTCACAGAGAGGTGAAACCCAGCTCTGAGGAGTGACTTCAGGAGCGAGAAAAGAGGTAAGACCAACTTTTCTGCTCCAAGTGACCTGCCTAGTGAACTCAGGACACACGCCAACAGGAACAGCTGAAGACCAGTAGACAGGAATGACTACAAGCCTGAAAGAAGAACACTCTGTTCCCATAACTGGCCAAAAGAAAACAGGAAAACAGGTCTACAGCACTCCTGACACACAGGCCTATAGGATGGTCTAACCACTGTCAGAAATAGCCGAACAAGGTAACGTTATGGCAAGAGGCAAGCACAGGAACCCAAGAAACAGAAACCAAGATTACATCATATCACCAGAGCACAATTCTCCCACCAAAGCAAACACTGAATATCCAAACACACCAGAAAAGTAAGATCTAGATTTTAAATCACATTTGATCATAATGAAGGAGGAATTTAAGGAAGACATAAAGAACTCCCTTAGAGAAATGCAGGAAACACAAATAAACAAGCAGAAGCCTATAGAGAGGAAACACAAAAATCCCTGAAAGAATTACAGGAAAACACAACCAAACAGGTGGAAGGAATTAAAAATGGAAATAGAAGCAATCAAGAAAGAACACATGGAAACAACCCTGGATATAGAAAACCAAAGGAAGAGACAAGGAGCTATAGATAAAAGCATCACCAACAGAATACAAGAGATAGAAGAGAGAATCTCGGGAGCAGAAGATTCCATAGAAATCATCGACACAACTGTAAAAGATAATGTAAAACAGAAAAAGCTACTGGCCCAAAATGTACAGGAAATCCAGGACACAAAGAGAGGATCAAACCTAAGGATAATAGGTATAGAAGAGAGTGAGGACTCCCCAACTCAAAAGGAGCAGTAAATTTCTTCAACAAAATCATAGAAGAAAACTTCTCTAACCTAAAGAAAGAGATGCCCATAAACATAAAAGAAGATTGGACCAGAAAAGGAACTCCTCCCGTCACATAATAGTAAAACCACCAAATGCACAAAACAAAGAAAACAATATTGAAAGCAGTAAGGGAAAAAGATCAAGTAACATATAAAGGCAGACCTATCAGAATTACACCAAACTTCTCACCAGAGACTATAAAAGACAAAAGATACTGGACAGAGGTCATACAGACCCTAAGAGAACACAAATGCCAGCCCAGGTTACTGTATCCAGCAAAATTCTCAATTAACATAGACGGAAAAACCAAGATATTCCATGACAAAACCAAATTTACACAATATCCTCCTACAAATCCAACCCTATAAAGGATAATAAATGGTAAACCCCAACACAAGGAGGCAAGCTACACCCTAGAAAAAGCAAGAAAATAATCGTTTTGCGACAAAGCAAAGAGAAGAGAAGCACACAAACATAATCTCACATCCAAACACAAATATAACAGAAAACAACAAGCACTATTCCTTAATATCTCTCAACATCAATAGATTCAATTCCCCGTAAAAAGACACAGATTAACAAACTGGATATGCAATGAGGACCCAACATTTTGCTGCCTACAGGAAACACACCTCAGAGACAAAGACAGACACTACCTCAGGGTAAAAGGCTGGAAAACAACTTTCCAAGCAAATGATCTGAAGAAGCAAGCTGGAGTATCCATTCTAATATCGAATAAAATCAATTTTCAACCAAAAGTCATCAAAAAAGATAAGGAAGGACACTTCAGATTCAACAAAGGAAAAATTCACCAAGATTCACCAAACTCTCAATCCTAAATATCTATGCTCCAAATACAAGGGCACCTACATACATAAAAGAAACCTTACTAAAGCTCAAAGCACACACTGCACCTCACACCATAATAGTAGGAGATTTCAATACCCAACTGTCATCAATGGACAGATCATGGAAACAGAAATTAAACAGAGACATAGACAGACTAACAGAAGTCATGAACCAAATGGAGTTAACAGAAATTTATAGAACATTCTAACCTAAAACGAAGGGATATACCTTCTTCTCCCCACATCATGGTACTTTCTTCAAAATTGACCACATAATCGGTCAAAAAACAGGCCTCAACAGATAAAGAAAGATAGAAATAATCCCATGTGTCCTATCAGACCACCATGGGCTAAGGTTGGTCTTCAATAACAATAAGGAAAGAATGCCAACATATACATGGAAATTGAACAATACTCTACTTAATGATAACCTGGTCAAGAAAGAAATAAAGAAAGAAATTAAAGACTTCTTAGAATTTAATGAAAATGAAGTTACAACATACCCAAACTTATGGGACACAATGAAAGTTGTGCTTAGAGGAAAACTCATAACTCTGAGTGCCTGCAGAAAGAAACAGGAGAGAGCATATATCAGCAGCTTGACAGCATACCTAAAAGCTCTAGAACAAAAAGAAGCAAATACACCCAGGAGGAGTAGAAGGCAGGAAATAATCAAACTCAGAGCTGAAATCAACCAAGTAGAAACAAAAAGGACCATAGAAAGAATCAACAGAACCAAAAGTTGGTTCTTTGAGAAAATCAACAAGATAGATAAACCCTTAGCCAGACTAACGAGAGGACACAGAGAGTGTGTCCAAATTAACAAAATCAGAAATGAAAAGGGAGACATAACTACAGATTCAGAGGAAATTCAAAAAATCATCAGATCCTACTACAAAAGCCTATATTCAACAAAACTTGAAAATCTGCAGGAAATGGACAATTTCCTAGAGAGATGCCAGGTACCGAACTTAAATCAGGAACAGATAAACCATTTAAACAACCCCATAACTCCTAAAGAAAGAGAAGCAGTCATTAAAGGTCTCCCAACCAAAAAGTCCAGATCCAGATGGGTTCAGTGCAGAATTCTATCAGACCTTCATAGAAGACCTCATACTAATACTATCCAAACTATTCCACAAAATTGAAACAGATGGAGCGTTCCCGAATTCCTTACAATTACTCTTATACATAAACCACGCAAAGACCCAACAAAGAAAGAGAACTTCAGACCAATGTCCCTTATGAATATCGACGCAAAAATACTCAATAAAATTCTGGTAAACCGAATCCAAGAGCACATCAAAACAATCATCCACCATGATCAAGTAGGCTTCATCCCAGGCATGCAGGGATGGTTTAATATACGGAAAACCATCAACGTGATCCATTATATAAACAAACTGAAAGATAAAAACCACATGATCATTTCATTAGATGCTGAGAAAGCATTTGACAAAATTCAACACCCCTTCATGATAAAAGTCCTGGAAAGAACAGGAATTCAAAGCCCATACCTAAACATAGTAAAAGCCATATACAGCAAACCGGTAGCTAACATAAAACTAAATGGAGAGAAACTTGAAGCAATCCCACTAAAATCAGGGACTAGACAAGGCTGCCCACTCTCTCCCTACTTATTCAATATAGTTCTCGAAGTCCTAGCCAGAGCAATCAGAAAACAAAAGGAGATCAAAAGGATACAGATTGGAAAAGAAGAAGTCAAAATATCACTATTTGCAGATGATATGATAGTATATTTAAGTGATCCCAAAAGTTCCACCAGAGAACTACTAAAGCTGATAAACACCTTCAGCAAAGTGGCTGGGTATAAAATTAACTCAAATAAATCAGTAGCCTTCCTCTACACAAAAGAGAAACAAGCCGAGAAAGAAATTAGAGAAACGACACCCTTCATAATAGACCCAAACAAATGAAGTACCTCGGTGTGACTTTAACCAAGCAAGTAAAAGATCTGTACAATAAGAACTTCAAGACACTGAAGAAGGAAATTGAAGAAGACCTCAGAAGATGGAAAGGTCTCCCATGCTCATGGATTGGCAGGATTAATATAGTAAAAATGGCCATTTTACCAAAAGCGATCTACAGATTCAATGCAATCCCCATCAAAATACCAATCCAATTCTTCAGAGAGTTACACAGAACAATAAGGAGAAAGAGGAACACTCCTCCATTGTTGGTGGGATTGCAGACTGGTACAACTATTCTGGAAATCAGTCTGGAGGTTCCTCAGAAAATTGGACATTGGACTACCTGAGGACCCAGCTATACCTCTCTTGGGTATATACCTAAAAGATGCTCCAACATATAACAAAGACACTTGCTCCACTATGTTCATAGCAGCCTTATTTATAATAGCCAGAAGCTGGAAAGAACCCAGATGCCCTTCAACAGAGGAATGGATACAGAAAATGTGCTACATCTACACAATGGAATACTACTCAGCTGTCAAAACCAATGACTTTATGAAATTCATAGGCAAATGGATGGAACTGGAAAATATTATCCTGAGTAAGGTAACCCAATCACAGAAAAATACGCATGGTATGCACTCATTGATAAGTGGATATTATCCCAAATGCTCAAATTACCCTAAATGCACAGAACACATGAAACTCAAGAAGGATGACCAAAATGCGAATGCTTCACTCCTTTTTTTTTTCGGAGCTGAGGACCGAACCCAGGGCCTTGTTGTTGCTAGGCAAGCACTCTACCATTGAGCTAAATCCCCAACCCCTCACTCCTTCTTTAAAAGGGGAACAAGAAAACCCTTGGGAGGGAATAGGGAGGCAAAGTTTAAAACTGAGACTGAAGGAACACCCATTCAGAGCCTGCCCCACATGTGGCCCATACATATACAGCCACCCAATTAGACAAGATGGATGAAGCAAAGAAGTGCAGGCTGACAGGAACCGGATGTAGATCTCTCCTGAGAGACACAGCCAGAATTCGGCAAATACATAGGCGAATGCCAGCAGCAAACCACGGAACTAAGAACAGGACCCGCGTTGAAGAATTCAGAGAAAGGACTGAAAGAGTTTGAAGGGGCTTGAGACCCCATATGAACAACAATGCCAACCAACCAGAGCTTCCAGGGACTAAGCCACTACCCTTGGATTGACCCTGGGCTCCAAATTCATAGGTAGCAATGAATAGCCTAGTAGGGGCACCAGTGGAAAGGGAAGCCCTTGGCCCTGCCAAGGCTGGACCCCTAGTGAATGTGATTGTTCGGGGGAGGGCGGTAATGGGGGGAGGATAGGGAGGGGAACACCCATATAGAAGGGAAGGGGGGGTTAGGGGGATGTTGGCCTGGAAACTGGGAAGGGGAATAACAATTGAAATGTAAATAAGAAATACTCAAGTTAATAAAGATGAAAAAAAGAAAAAAGTGGTCATAACAGAAAACAATTGATCATTGCTATTGTCAGTCAATGAAGATTAACTGCTCTTCTGACTTTTGGTTTTCAGTAGGCATGTGTTATTAACCAGGAACAGCATATATGTATGTGAAAATTTCAGTTTTAACGTCTGATTTCCTTTTCTTCCCTTTGTAGGTATCCATTTGAAAGCATTCCCAAAAGGTGAGCACTGTGCTTGGTAAAGGGACCTGCATATGTAGATTCAACGTTATATAGCTTTGTTCAACTCAAGAAACACTTTAAATGGACTTGTTCTCATCTGACAGGCTCAGCTTATATGCACTGTATGACGCTGCTTAGTTTTCTCTATTTTGCCAACAATATTATAAATAATATTAAAATCTGAAATGCAGATAGATTTTTTTAAAGCACAACATGTAAGTTTGAACATAGACACACAAACGAAAATAATGAAGCCACGTGATAACGAAAGCAGACAAGGGTGATGCAGACAACACCCCAAGAAACTGCAGAGACAGATACCCTCCAACATCCATGAAATGATACAATGAAGATGTGGAGGACACAGTGTCTTGGAAAACGACGACCCTGCAACACTTGATCTTAAACTTCTAGCCCCCAAAGAGTGAAATAATATTTCTGGATTTTGGAGCTGACGGCATAGCACCACTGTAGTGCTACCTTACATTAGTGAATCCCTGGGTTCAATCTTGTACCACAAAATAAGTAAATAATGTATATTTATTTCAGTTATATTGTTTAAGGTAATACAAACTCACTTGGTGTTTTGCTTAGGCAAGACCCACAGGAGAACAAGTGATGTTTGGAGAGAGTATAACCAGGACTCAACTAACAGTGACAGCAGGCTTGCATAGTTGGCCCTGCAACGCTTGGTCGCTCTCAGGCCTTCCTCTTCACTGATCTTTACTTCCTTGAGAGAGGCACATCAGAGACATTCTGGCATCCCGGCTGCTCCTGGTCACTCCGACTCATGCGGATTTGGCAGAGGCCTGGTGGTTTCTGCTACACCGTGCCACTGCTGCTGATTTGTGTTTGTTATCCTGACACCACTAAACTGGACGGCTAGTTTCCTGACAAACGGAGATTGGAATTGCCTCAAGGAAATACATCTAACAAGTCCACACCCCCTTGTCCTACTTACCATCTTTTCTCCCCCACCTTTGAACGGTGCACTAGAAACAGGGTCAAAGCACTTGAGAACGCTTATTAACAGTAGGTTTTAAAAAATTCTAAGCCTGTAGAGCATTCTTAGTTGCTATGAGTCCAAATGTTTCGTCCCTTCTTTTCTCCTGTTTTAAAGTAGTCACACAGGACATACGTTATACCTCTTGTAATTGCCCATATTTTGTTATGTTCTGGGTTTTTTATTTCTGTTTGCTTGCTTTTCTGCATATATATGCATGTGTGGTGTGTATGTATTTATACAGGTGTGTGTGCGTGCATATATACAGGTGTGGGTGTGCTTATATACAGGTGTGTGTATGGTATAGATACATATATGGGGTGTACACATACAGGTGTGTGTGTGTGGTAGGTGTATGCATATATACAGGTGAGTATGATATATATATATATATATATATATATATATATATATATATATATATATATTTGTGCATGGATACATACAGGTGCGATGTGTATGTGTCTTTCTCTATTGTGTGGCTGCCAGAGACTGCTGAATGTCTTCCTTGATTGCTCTCTACTTTGCTTACTAAAACTGGAGCTCAACAGTTTGGTTAATCCAGCTAGCCAGCTTTTCCTGAAGATCCCAAATCACCACCTCCTGGGTACTTGGGTTACAGGTGAGACAAGACACCCACCTGACTTTTATGTGGATGCTGGTGATCTGAAGTCTAGTCTTCATGCTTGCATAGCAAGCTCCTTATCTATTACACCATCCATTTGTCTGTCTTTTGCAGCATTAAATAACAAAAAAAGCACCATCCCACACTAGCGCCTTCTGGTCCCAGCAGTCCTGCCGCTTCCATGGCTAGCCCCTTGCAGTGACTGCCCATCTCAAGATTCTCTTGTGCAGATTCTGCTCACATTCCCAGCCATCTGCCCTCTGTGGTTAGCAGTTCAAATCCCTGTAACCCAGTAAAATCAAAATTTATCAATCAGATTTATATCAGTAAATTCTCACCCCACAAAACGTCCACACAACTACTCAGAGCCAAATGATACTGATATAAACTGCCCACCCAGAGAAGACAAATTGTTCTGTAGTAAGATGTTCATAGCTACCTGTGGCTACTTAAAGCCATGAGGAATCTGGATCATCTTTCTCTCCCTCCGTCTTCCTTCCTCCCTCCATCTCTCCATCTCTCTGTCCTGTCTGTAATTCTAGCCCACCTTCCTTCTCCACTACCCAATCACAGGCTTTTGCCTTACCTTGTGCCTGCCCTCACCTACATATAGACAGCAACCCACAGTCTTTACCCCTACCCAGTCTCTCTATCTGTCGGGTTTCTTCATTTGTATGAAGAGACATCTTACTATTACAGGGATAATGCTTCCTGGTCTAAAATTTCCTATTTTTTATTGTTTGGGAACACATTCCACAACGTGTATGTGGAAGTCAAGGAACAAGTTGCAGTAGCTGGTCCCCTCCCTCCATGTGGATCTCAGGGACCCAACGTGAGCCTTCAAGCTCAGCAGAAAGTGCTTTTATCCACTTGGCCATTTTGTCAACCCCAGGACATTTACTTTTGAAAGAGGAAGGTATCAGTTCTTGAAGGAGATGGAATATATGTGTGGTGCACATGAGCATACAGGTGTGTGCATGTGTGTACACACATGTGAAGGCTGGACCAGGATGTCAGGTGTCATCCTCCACAGTCCTCTACCTTCTGTCTCAAGAAAGTCTCTCTCTGAACCAGAAACTCTGTTTCTGCTGGACTGGCTTGCCAGCAAGTTCTTTCCGTAGTCTTCTCTTTATCCCCTAACCACCAGTGCTAGGGTTGCAAAATGCACGTTCATACCCAGTTTTTTATTTGGTTGCCAGAGCCTCACACTCAGGTCCCCATGCCCGAAGAGCAGTGCTCCCACTCACAGAGCCATCTCCCCAGCTGATGTTTTTCCTTTTCAATCTAGAAAGGTTTTATTAATATGTTTTCAAGCTCACTGAGTCTTTCCTTGGCCATGTCCAGTCTCCTGTTGGGCATTTTTTGTGTTAAAGGGAACAGCTTTTCTCAGAACATCCATATTTCTTGTCATATCATA